>NW_003302422.1:0-14062 GCF_000004255.2 Arabidopsis lyrata subsp. lyrata | reverse complement strand
AAAATTCTTTTATAATACAAAAAAAATTAACAACATATTATAAAAAAACTTTAGACTAGAGAGTATTTAAAATTTTCTATTTATAATTATTTTACCTAATTGATTTTTGTTTTATTTTTAGTTTAGTTTTGAAATTATTGAAACTAACTAATTATAAAAATCAATGCATTGAATATATATACAAAATATTTTTATATTGAATATTGTATATATATTTTTAATTATACAATATTATAAATGATTCAATAACATAATTTTCTAAATATTAAAAAACGATTTTTTTTTTTTTTAATATTTATGTTGGTCAAAGCCGGTCAAACTGGTCAATGCCGGATTCCGGCGAAAAGTGTACCGGAAAAAAATGTCCGTGATGTTGGCAACATGACTACATATAGTTCGTATATGTGGGCATGCGATACATATAGTTCATGTAGTTTATGATCCATTATTAAACTTTGCATATGTGGCCATGTCTTCGCGGATAGTTCGTGTAGCCAGCCATCTTTTTTCCTTTCAATTTCATAGGCACATTTTTTAATTGTTTATTATTTTTTTTGGTTAAAGGGCTTACTTGAATTAATTAAATTTAATACTTATAAAGAAGCAAGAAAGAACCAATACAACTTAGAGAAGAGGAAAGGTGACCAATTCTGGTACAAAAGGAGAGATAATGATCCAAAACTGGTAAGAGTCTGAATAAAAGATTGAGGAGGCAAAAAGCCTAATCAAATTAGCCCGAACCGAACCAGCATTAAAGAATAGATAAACCACGCTTTGAACCAAGCTGGTGCATTGCTGAGCACTTGTTTTCCACAGAAACAATGACATGATTTGCGACCCTTACCGGAGGAAGAGACAAACCATCATGGTAATAACGATTTCTTTCTCGCCACAGTTCGTATATTGCACCTTGCCAACCTTGAAGGAGAGCCATTTGGAGTATCATGATTGTGCCGCCATAGGGAGCCAACTGATAATTTGATCCCATTTTTGAATTCTTTCACTGTTTGCAAAAATTTCTGTGATTAAAACTAAAAGGAGAATACAAAGCAGAGAACATGAGAATCATGCCAAGGAAGAAAATAAGGCATCGTGCACCATTTTTGGTGATCATGTCTTTCGCGTTTAACTTGCAAACAATTTTAAGATGAACCTGAGGATGTTAAAATATGATTTGAACTTTTTCAACAAAATATATATATATATATATATATATATATATATATGATTTGAATTTCAGACTAAATTAGTTTAAACTATATATTAATTATTTCAATTTGGTTCCTTTTTTTCGGATTAAACACTTAATATTGGAATAGGAGCCTCATTTAACTTTCAGAAACAGTGTTAGGGCCAGCGTGGAAAAAAACATGATCAGCACCTTTTTGGATCCTCCAAAGTACTTAATGTATAACTTATCGCATTGGAGCGTTAGGCTTCATAAATCTTGAACTAAAGGTCATAGTATAATCATACTTGAACTGAGGCTGAGGTGTAGTATATTCCCGATGGTTACATTGTCCTGTATTGGACAAAACACAAACACGTCATTCATTCAACACAAACACTGAAACACACCATTACATTGTATTGGACCAAACACATCATTCATTCACTACAAAACATAAACTCCGCGTAGGTTCTTACATCCATCATTAAAGCACAAACACAATTGTCTTAATTATATTAAATATTATTCTTATACTCAAAATATAAACCTAAAAAGGAAAAACCATCACTGTGGAAGTCGGATTCACACACTCAAGTATTTTATTAAGTAGGAAAGATTATTCTTGAGGGACAAAAATAAATATGTAAAAACTTATAAATTGCTACGAGAATTGCTATAGACTTTCTTTTTTGAGAGAGAAGATCCCTTTACATGGCCATTGGCCTTTATATTTATACATAGAGAAACGACATTAAAATGAATAATTAAGTACAATTATTCCTTCTTAAATGTGTCCGTTTTGATTCTTCGACTTTAATGCTCAACGTTTGAATTTGAGTTGACTCTGATCTTCATGGGCCTCGCCTTTTTGGCCCAAGTGTCCTTGAACCGACTTACCCGTGTCTTCTACACCGAACTCGTGTCACAGTTCAGTCACTTCGGATTCTCGAAGTGGTGACAACCACTTCGACCGTTCCTTCAGCTCATGGGTTCAATGGGCTTTATCTTTTACGGGCCATTATCTTGACTACGTGGCAATCTTTGGTTGGTCTCGTACTTCTGGTGCGGGATCCGACACCAACAATTAGCCCCCCAAGTTCTTCGAAGTGCTATTCCAATTCGGAGGACTTTAAATGCTCAAGTGGCCAAAGATTGCGCTCGAGAATCTTTCTGATTTCCCGCCGAAAATCCCATCACTCCTTTAATTTCGGCACTAGCCATTTTTAACCGAGTGACATATGTCATCATTATGACCGTATATTGATTAAAAACGGGAAAAAATTCCCACTTCCCACACAACTTCCGAGGCGGTTTCATCATTAGCTTGAGGTAACTTCTTTTCACCATTATTCTCTTCTTTACTTTTGTGCTTTAATCAGAATCTCTCTCTTCTTTTCTTCACAAAAACCTCTCTTCGCCGGATCCGAATTTTTCTTTCTTCCCAATGACTTCCGATTCCGATAGACCCGAATCTCCGTCGTTTGATGAGAGGCGTTCTAGCAATGACGAGTGCACCCGCTCTAACGATATTGCCGGTCCGCACTATAGATCCACCTGCACCCTTCAGTCCCTCGAACGATTGAAAGAGCTCTGCCGAATTCCACCGAAAATTATGACGGAGGCGCAGATAGCTGATCCTACGGAGTCCCCAGAAAACCATCGCGACGGCTATTTCTGTGTATACGAGATCTATTTTAAGGGTTGCGGGCTGACCTTTCCTCTTCCCGAAGCCCTAGTTCTATACCTAGCGGCTCTTGAAATCGCTCTTCCTCAATTAACCCCCAACCTTCTCTGTACTATTCTTGGAATTATAACAATCGCGGCGGAGGCCGGTTACGTTGTCGGAGTTACCGAACTAAATGAGCTTCTAAGCGTGAGAAGTTCATCGAAGAAAACGGGGAATTTCTCAGCATATCCTAATGCCAACAGGAACATCATTTCACATCTTCCGAACAAGGATGAAAATTGGCATCATCCTTGGTTTCTGATTAAGAAAACTCCCGCTTCGATTGGAAATCTTGTAGATTTTCTCCCTTCGAAGTGGTCTGCGAAACCCGGTAGAGATTAGGTCGCCCGTATCTTTCCCGGTTGTTTCTTTATCTTTATTGACTAACACCGTTGTTTCATTTCGCAGCTTTCGTCGCTTCCACTCTCCCATCTGAAGAGTTCATCGAATTCTTCAAAATAATTCTTGAAGGGGAAACCCTTTGGAATTCTTTCACTCTTGAACGATTCCTAGAAGCTAACCACAGACTCAGGATGAGTCCACCTGGTCATCTTCACCAAATTCCACCTCCTCCCTCAACTCAGGGAATGTCATCTCGGGCCCTTGCGGCCAAGCGTAAGTTGCTTTCCAAGCCGATGGCTGAGGCTTGCGAGGAGAAGAAAAAGTTTCTAATGACTTCTATAGACAAGAAGGACTACTGTAGGACCTTGCTGGTTGATGATGGCAGCACCGAGGTGGATATTACGCCGTAGTGGCTGCGTCCACTTTAAATTGGGAATTGTCCCATTTATTTTAAAGCTTAATTTTGAACTTATTTTTGGCCTAAGGAGACTTTATTGTTTCTTTTGAACAAAATATTTGCCTGAGGAGGCTTTTAAACCTTTTTAGGTTATGATCCCAAGGGGGTTTGGTTAAAATTATATGCGGGTTTGCAAAGTCCGCTTTTAACCTTTTGTGACCTTGTGGTTATGCTTTTGAGATTTTTAGGCTGATCAGACCTTTCTCTTTAGAATGCGAGAACTGAGCTCGGCTTAAAGCGAGTTCCCCACTTCGGGTTTAGTCAACTCGATAAACTTATTGGGCTTGGGCCTTAGAAACTTTTGTAGTTAATGCGACGGTTGCGCTTTCCCTTCTTATAAGTAAGGAAAACGGCTCGTCTTTAATGCAATAACTGCCTTTTCTCGATTTCCAAAAATGGTTTAAACCACTCGGACACACTACCATTATTGGGTTTATGGTTCCAAGACAAACCCTAAATCATTATAAATAAAGGCTTACCTACTTCTAAGCTTTATTTAAACACGATTTTAGAATCTTACTTGAGAAATATTTCGAGAATGGAAAACGAAGAAGTAGCCCCCATCGATCCCGGCAGCCCACTTTTCTTGTCCGGCGACGGCTTTGAACCGGCCGGCGTTCTCTTTCCTCACGCCGTCTTTCATTTTCCTTCAAAGGAGAAGAAAGAGGCTTGCGACTTTATCGACAAGGTAAATATTTAAAGTTTTTGATTTAAAAATTTTTTGCTTCATCTTATTCATTCATCTTTATGCTAGGTTGCCGACAAGCACCGTCGCTTGTGTGAGGAGAGGCAACGGCTGGGCCTCAAAAGGCAAACACTCGAGGCTCGCATTGCTCAGGTGGAGAGGAAGATACGGGCCTTGGAAAGTGATCCCTTTCAGTGGGAATGGCGGAATTTTGACTCCGTCGCTGAGATCCCGAAGATGCTTCGGATGTATCTTCGTGCTAAAGGAGTCCTGGGTCCCGTGAACGCCCCCGTCTGCGCCGTTCCATCTGACAGCGAAGAAGTAGACGAAGAGGAGGCCAGCACCTGTCGGAAACGCATTCGGGATCGTTCCAAAGTGGATGCCAAGAACAAGGCGTCCACTTCGAAGACTAAACCGGCGATGAAGGAGCCTGTTCCTGAGCCTCTTCTATAAATGTTTTTTAACTACTTCCCTTATTTCAAACTCGTAATGGGCTTCGGCCCCTTTTTATCTATGGAAATATTTGCAACTTTCCTTTCTTTTCAAATATTCTCGGAGATGTGCCTTTTAATGCAGGATCTGTTCGAGGGCATAAATCTCTCCGCGAATCACTCCATTCCTTGGATAGAATCCGCAGCTTGTTAGGGATATGACGTTCCTATAAATTGCAGTCCCAATTTCCCTTTACTCCTCACCATTATTTTCATTTTAGTAGGTATGGAGTTCAATCTTCGCTGTTCAGAATCTATGCCCGACTTCTCCAGAATCGGAATGATAAACGAAGATGTTCCAAATGAGCCAAGCAGGCAGCCTTCTCCACTTCGCGGCTTCTTGAGATCTCAGATCCGAGCCCCATGTGCTTTGATCAGGGATCTCCTAATCAGAGACCAAGGAACAGCGACGGCGTTCATAGAGGCACTCGAGCTTCAACACCGGAAACTTATGTTGCAAAAGAGGAGACTTCGGAAGAGGATTAACCGGATGCAACGCAGGCTTACTACGGTGTCAAGAAATCTTCACATCCTTAAATCTCACCCCGGAGAGTGGATTGAGCTTGGAATTTCTGACTTTGCTCGAATTCCGGACTGCATGATGCCAATCCTCGATCTTGCTGGTCAAGGAGTTGAAGTGTTCTGCTCGTCAACAAGATTTTCATAGTCCGAAGTGTACGTTGAGGGACATTCCGTTCTTTTAAATAACGCTCTATTTCCAATTTCTTGTATGTTCGCATAGCCGAACCTTTACTTGCTTCACTTGTTCGCACAATCAAACCTTTTTCCTTTAATAAAGAAATAAAACAAATTTTTATTAATAGCTGAACTCGTTTTCGAGCTGCCTACGTACCCATCTCGGGATCAAGCCACACCGTAGTTCATGTACATAAACAATGTATGTAGCTTTAAACATAAAACTTCTTCAGGTTGATCATATTCCAAGGTCGCTTGACTGGATTGTCTTCTAAGTCTTTCAACCTATAAACACCGTTCCGAACCACTTCGGTAATAATGTAAGGTCCTTCCCAATTAATACCGAGTTTACCGGCACCTTCTTCTTTTTTGTTGTCAAAGACGCGCCTTAATACATAATCTCCCACGAAGAAAGGCCTACTTTTAACCTTAGAATTGTAATACCGGGCTGCTACCTGCTGGTAATTCTGGATCCGAATTAGAGCTTGATCACGCCTTTCATTTATGGTATCTAGTGAATCTTTAAGCATTGCTGAATTTTCTTCCTCATTTAACGGTGCTTCTGTTCGGCGAAGTCCGGGCACATTGAGTTCAGCTGGTACTACCGCCTCCATGCCGTAAACCAAAGAGAATGGAGTTTCTCATGTAGGTCGCCTAGGGGTTGTACGATAGGCCCACAGGACGGGCTGGAGTTCTTCATACCATCCTCCCTTTAGATGACTTAAGCGTTTCTTGAGGTTGCTTAATATTGTCTTGTTCGCGGCTTCAGCTTGACCGTTTCCTTGCGGATATCGTGGAGTAGAATAACTAACTTTGATTCCCCAGTCTGCACAAAAGGCATCAAACTCGTGTGAAATGAATTGTGGTCCATTATCAGTGACTATTTCGTACGGAACTCCATGTCGACATATAATGTTTTTCCAAATAAAGGTCTTCACCGCCGAATCCTTGATACCGACATACGCCTCAGCTTCAATCCATTTTGAAAAGTAGTCCGTAAGGACTAAAAGGTACTGTACACCTCGAGTTGATTTGTGTAATGGTCCAATGATGTCCATTGACCACCACATAAACGGGTATGGGGCGGAAATGGAGGAGAATAATTCTGACGGTTGATGGATCAATGGTGCATGGAGTTGGCAGCGCTTGCATCTTTGGGCGAACTTAACACAATCTGTGATCATAGTGGGCCAAAAATACCCCATTCTTTTAACTTTAAAAGCCATAGCTCTTCCTGATGAATGACTCCCACATAATCCTTCATGCACCTCGCTCATGACGATTTCGACTTCGAACCCAAAAATGCATAATAGGTAAGGGTCACTGACACCTCGTCTATATAACGCATCCTTTGACAGACAAAATTTCGCGCTAACGACTTTCATTTTCCTGGCCTGCCATTTATCTTTGGGAGCTCACCTGTCATGATGTAGTGCTTTATTGGCTCCCTCCAGTCAGCCCCCCAGTCTTTAGCCGAAATTTGGTCAACTTTGTGAAATATTCGTGGCTCTGGTTCGGGATGTTCGTTTGGTTCAAGAATATCCTCCTCGACTAACGGTTCGGTTTCTAATATTGTTTCTGGAATCACATCTTTAGCTAAGACAACGGGTTCCTTGTTAGATGCATTTGATCCCCTTGACTTCCTCCGTTTGTTGGGTGGCGGTTCGATCTCTGGTTTGCCACGGTCGCGTGCCGCTGCTCGAGACCTTGTAACGACGAGGGTTTCCTTGCTGTCTTGAATGCTTCGCTCCGAGATGCATTCTACTGGAATAACTCTCTTTAACTCAGGATCTGATGTTGACGCCAATGCGGCAAATGCATCCGCAGTTGTATTCTCTCCCCGAGGTATGCGGATTAATTCGAATTTCGAGAAATTTTTAGATAGATCCTTCACCACTTCGAGATACGCTTCCATTCTTGAATCTTTGGCTTCATAGTCTCCATTAAACTGGTTAACTACTAATTGTGAATCGCAATAAGCCAATATTTCCTTAGCACCAACTCCTTGTGCTAATCGAAGTCCGGCAATCAGGGCTTCGTATTCTGCCTCGTTGTTGGAAGCATTGAATAACAACCGGAATGATTGTTCTAGAATTTCTGATGTTGGAGATTCCAACTTGATTCCCACTCCGGATCCTTGTTTTGTTGAAGACCCGTCTACGTGTAATTTCCAAGTTTGGTTCTCCGGTTGCTCTATCGTTCCAGGTATTGGTAGCTCGGTCAGGAAGTCTGCTAAGACCTGAGCCTTCATACTGATCCGGCTTTTGAATTCTATGTCGTACTCGCTTAACTCCACCGCCCATTTCGCCAAACGTCCAGACTGACTTGGACTATGAAGTATTGTTCGGAGTGGTTGGTTAGTTAATACTTCAACCAGATGGGATTGAAAATATGGACGCAGCTTTCGAGCTGAAGTTACCACCGCGAGTGCAAGTTTTTCCATCATTGTGTACCTGGTTTCCGGATCCGTCATTGACTTGCTTACGTAGTAAATTGGTTTCTGCTCCCCACGGTCTTCCCGAACCAAGACTCCACTAACCGCGTGGTTTGAAACTGACACGTACAAATAAAGTTTTTCATCCACTTCCGGTTTGGACAGTATAGGTGGAGTGGTTAAGTATGCCTTAAGCTGCCCAAAAGCTTCTTCACACTTCTCATCCCAAAGGAATCCTTTGTTCCCTTTCAGAATTTGGTAGAAAGGCAACGACTTATCTGTTGATCTCGAGATAAAACGATTCAAAGCCGCAATCCGCCCAGTCAACCGTTGTACTTCTTTGAAGTTTCTTGGAGATGGCATGTTTAAAAAGGCGTTAATTTGATTTGGATTGGCTTCAATCCCTCTTTCTGTCACGATATAGCCAAGAAATTCTCCGGATGGGACTCCAAATGTGCACTTCGCCGGGTTCAGCTTCATTTGATATTTATTGAGAATATCAAAACATTCTCCCAAATGTTTAACATGATCTTCTTTCTTTAACGATTTAACCAACATATCATCTATGTGGACTTCCATAGTCTTTCCGAGGTGATTGTGAAACATTTTGTTCACCAACCGTTGGTAAGTTGCTCCTGCATTTTTCAAACCAAAAGGCATTACCTTGTAATAGTAGATACCTCTATCTATGATAAATGACGTCTTTTCTTGATCTTCGGGGTTCATCATTATCTGATTATAACCCGAGAAGGCGTCCATGAACGTTAACAGCTCTTTTTCAGCGGTGGTCTCTACAAGTCGATCTATATGCGGGAGCGGGAAACTATCTTTGGGACATGCTTTATTTAGGTCTGTAAAATCGATGCAAACCCTATCTTTCCCATTCTTCTTTTTGACGACGACAGTGTTTGCTACCCATTCCGGGTATTGCACTTCTCTTATGGACCCTATCTTCAAAAGTTTATCCACTTCGTCATTTACCACTTTGGCTCGCTCTACTCCGAGCTTTCTTCTTTTCTGTTTCACCGGCTTGAAGCATGGATCCACGTTTAGCTCGTGACAAATTATATTCGGATCTATACCAGGCATGTCTGCTGCTGACCATGCAAACGATGTTTTGTTTTTCCTTAAGAGTTCGATCAAAGCTTCTTTTATTTGGCCAGTCAAAGTTGCTCCAATTCGAATTTTCCGGTCCGGCTTGTCTTCTTCCAACACCACTTCAATTACTACATCATCTTTCTTCTGCCCGCTAGGAAGTTTTGTTCTCAGTCCCTCTTTTGCGGGTTTCGTTAATTGCTATTGAATCTTCATACGGTGGCTAGCTAGATAACACGTCCGGGAAGCTTCTTGATCTCCCCGAATTGTTTCCACTCCTCTTGACGTTGGAAATTTGATACATTGATGATATGTAGAGGGGACTGCTTTCATTTGATAGATCCAGGGAGTACCAAGGATGATGTTGTAAGCTGCGGGCTTATCGAAGACGACGATGTCCACGATCTTCGATACCTTCTTGGCAAGGACCGGTAGCTTGATTGTTCCGGGAGACATGGCTGACTCGCTTGTGAACGCAACTAACGGAGATGGGGGTCCTACTATGTCTCCTCGGCTGATTCCCATTTTTTCTAGAGTACTTAAAAAGATCAAGTCGACCGAACTGCCTGTATCTATAAGGATCCTTGATACTTCGAAGTTAGCGACATCAAGAGTAATGACTAGAGCATCATCATGCGGTCTTTCGAGATGCCGCGTTTCTTCTTCGTTAAATGATATTGAGGCACCTTGAAAATCAATTTCTTCGCTCAAGCTTGCTTTGAGTAAGACATTTCGTCTATGTTTTTTGATGGAACTTATTGAATCTCCGCAAAATCTGGAACCTCCTAGAATCACATTGATCTTACCCTTCGAACTCCTTGGTTCTTCCTCGTTGGATAACCTTGGTCTTTTGGAATCTTGATCTTTGGAGTTTTCCTTTGCTTCGTGGTATTCCTTCACAAAATCTTTTATATCGAATTTAGAAAGATCGCCACTAGCCCAGAGCTCTGCGAGGTGCTTTTTAAGAACGCTGCAATCCTTGGTTAAATGTCCGGTTACTTTATGAATGTCGCAATATAGACTTTCATCACGGATCCAAGTGTTTGATCTTCCTTTCCCTTGGAACTGCTTTCCGACGGTATTGTTGAAGGGTTGCGACCCAAACTTCTTTGGTCCTTTGCTCTCCCTAGGCTCGAACTTCCTGGCAGGGACGGTGATTGCTGGCTTTTCTTGCTTATTTCTTTTGGCAAAACTTTCTTTTTCGTCCTCTACCTCCATCCAGTTGTTCGCGCGAAAGAGTGCATCCTGAATTGTGTCTGGTTTATGAAGTATTAAGTCTTCTTTAAACCTTGAATCATGTCGCAATCCTTTTCGTAGGGCAGATAAAGCTGATTGCTGCGAGATTCTTGGGAGTTTTGACAGCACTCCTTTGAATTTGGTGATGAAAACTCGAAGTGACTCACTAGATCCTTGCGACAAGTTCCAAAGATCAGCATCCGAAACACTTTTATCCATAAGAATGGAGTATTGCTTTAAGAATACGGCTGATAGTTCGTCGAAATTGCTGACCGAACCCGGCTCTAATTGGGTGAACCACATTAGAGCTTGGCCACACAGATTCTCCGAAAAAAGCTTGCAGTAACCTGCATCCTCATCAGCTTCATCCAATTCGACTCTTCCAGCAGCGATCAGAAAAGCTGCGAGATAGCTTTTTGGATCCTCCAATCCGCTGTAAGGGTCCAACTTGAGCTTCCGGGAATCTTTGATCCTCAAACTTGCAATTCGCGGGATGAAAGGGGTTCGCCTAGCTTCTTCAATGACTCGATTGATGTCTGGCTCCGAACTTGTAGCCTGATGAAATTTTGATTTCATTTCTTTTAATTCCTGGCTAACCTTCCTCATGGTCTCGAACTGGTCGAGGTTCTCCTGCTCGTACTGAGCTGCAAGTTGTTCTTCATCCCCGAGCTGTGTCTCTTCTTCCAACGTCTGAGCCACATTATTAGTATCACCGGGAGTTGTTTGTCCGCTGGTTTCATTTCGTGCAGCGGAACTTGGCGAGTTGAATATCCCTCTTCGGGTTCCCACAAGGTTTCCTGCACTTAAAGAGCGAACACGAGTTTGTATAGTATTGACGTTTTGACTAAGAGAAACCTGGGATGTTTGCAACGTATCGACGGCCTTTTCCACATCCGAAAACTTTTGTGATATGTCCGACATGGTTTGCTGCATAGCTTTGAAGGTTTCGGCCAATGATGTCTCAACGGCATCTCCTCCGGACATTGTTGCTTATCTCGGAAATGTAGAAAAGAAAAAATCTGACCACTCAAGAATCCTAGTTCCCCACAGGCGGCGCCAAAATGTGGAAGTCGGATTCACACACTCAAGTATTTTATTAAGTAGGAAAGATTATTCTTGAGGGACAAAAATGAATATGTAAAAACTTATAAATTGCTACGAGAATTGCTATAGACTTTCTTTTTTGAGAGAGAAGATCCCTTTACATGGCCATTGGCCTTTATATTTATACATAGAGAAACGACATTAAAATGAATAATTAAGTACAATTATTCCTTCTTAAATGTGTCCGTTTTGATTCTTCGACTTTAATGCTCAACGTTTGAATTTGAGTTGACTCTGATCTTCATGGGCCTCGTCTTTTTGGCCCAAGTGTCCTTGAACCGACTTACCCGTGTCTTCTACACCGAACTCGTGTCACAGTTCAGTCACTTCGGATTCTCGAAGTGGTGACAACCACTTCGACCGTTCCTTCAGCTCATGGGTTCAATGGGCTTTATCTTTTACGGGCCATTATCTTGACTACGTGGCAATCTTTGGTTGGTCTCGTACTTCTGGTGCGGGATCCGACACCAACAATCACCAAAGCAAATCTTCAAGCTACGGAGTTTGATCGCTGCTAACTAATTAGCGATCACATCGTCAAAATATAAACCTTAATTACACACCCCAAAAAAAGAAATGCTGCTAACTGGCACATAATAATAGGTTGGAAGATTGATGAAAGATGAAAGCAAAAGTTTCTCCAAGAGCATATTTATATCAATCTCACATAGAATATATGAAAATAGATGTGATGTTTGAAAGCCTTGTAATAAGAAAACACAAATCCAAATTAACTACTAGTCTATTTTTTGAGGTGGAATATAGTAAGGGGCACTGAACCCGCATCTAAAAACTAGATCAGTATTGAAGCATTCAGCCAGATTGACAATTCCGATTTCTTGGAAACTAAAGAGATGGACTGTGTTAGGGCATAGGCCGGGGAAGGAGCTAGCAGGGACACAGAAAGGTTCAGAGTTTGAGAGGAAAATGCAGAGATCTCCTATGTCTTTGGTGTACACCGCATCTCCTTGTTCGTCTATCTTGAAGACCATCAGAGCTTTTGTTTGCATATCAGGGATAACGTCGTCGAAGTTCCCGAGCTCCTTCTTGTACCACTTAACCAAGAAAGTTTCACCCGTGGATCGTGACTCCACCAAGTGTGTGCTCATGTCACACTTACACGAAAGCAAAATCTCACGTTCAGTCTCGGTCAGCTCGGGCGATTTTTGGTATCGCAACTTCTGAAGCTTGGGTGTGTGCTTGTGTTCGCGGAGATCCCATGATCCAATAACGTGGCTTCCAATTCCGTTTATGCAAAACATGTCATCTTTCTTAGAAAAGATGACTTCGGATCTATAGAAGCAACGGTCTGCGATTTTGATGTTGATCCACTCGGAGTTATTTTGAGCCGGTCTGTAAAAGCTGAGTTGAGGTCCATGGAACTTGACAGCCACAACGCAGTCCTCGTCCTCTGGAGAGGATGAGGACATTGCCACATTGGTGACAAATCTGGCTTTGCAATTAGGCAGCGTTACAAAAGGAGGCAGAGGAATGCGTTTAGGAGCTGTATGCGATGCAAACGGGTTTAGATCGTCTTGGAGATGCATTATCCCGTCGTCGTTCATAGTAGCTACCCACCCATGAGATGAACCAATCGTTTTCATTTCACTAAGATAGTTATACACCAAATCTAGAGGCACCTTCTTATCCGAAACAATGGGTTCACCACGGTTATTAGCATATGCAAACGCGAGTTTTCCTAGATCCGCTCCACATTCTTTAGCCCCGATGATGATACAAGGCGGGGTTTGCTGCAGGGAAGAAGATGAGAAGTCATTTGGAGATGATCTTACAAAGACCGGTTTCCGAACGCAGAGCTTTGGAGGCTGGCCGAGAAGCAGAGACATATGATATGTATGTTCTTAACGCAAAAATCAAAGAGAGATTTAAGAAGGAAAAAGAACAAGAAGTAGAACCCTAATTGGTGATTCACGTTTATGCCACCTAAAACCCTCCGTTATACAGAGGAAGGAACTTGGTCACCAAGTTACATTATTTTTGAATATGGATAGTTTCCTTCTTTTTTTTATTGGTTTTGATCTCATTAACTTCATATTCCAAGTGGAGTTCGTCGTGTGCTCTCATTAGAACATCCAACACTGACAAGTCAGTCTCAATATGTTTAAGAAAGAGTTTGGTTTGAGAATACAGACATCAAACTTATTGGTATGAGATGAAATTTTGGTGTCTTGGCTTTTCATGTTTATTGTCAAGAGTATTTCTTTGATTGTGTTTCAAATTAGACCGAAACGAACCATTTATATAACCAGTTGTAGAGAATGCTGAATCAAGTTAAACATGCTAACCAGAGTAAATCAAAGGTAATCTCATCTCCATGTTGGCCCAAAAGTGTCTTGTCTTGCAACAATAGCATTCTTCCTCTTTATTGAATAAATAAATACAAAAAACACAACCCAGAAATTATTTAGACATACAATAGCAGAGACTCCAGGACAAATAATAAACAGATGGTCTTGGAATGTGTAGAATCGAAAGAAAAGAACGTTTTGTTGAAGCACGTTTTGTTTTGGACAGGGGAAAAAAGGAAACACAATCTGTGTGTGTTTGGTTGCATTCCATTATATGAAAGAAACATGCAAGTCCCATCAAGCTGCAAGAAGCTAG
>NW_003302423.1:39856-41385 GCF_000004255.2 Arabidopsis lyrata subsp. lyrata | reverse complement strand
TCAGTTTTGGGCCACATCGACTGAGAATGTATCTAGGCGGGAATTATTAGCAGTGTTCTAAAAAGCGGTCTAGGCGGTCGCCTAGGCCCCGACTAGGCGCTAGGCTCTCATGCGACGCCTAGATAACCGTCTTGACCGCCTAAAATTACATAGAACTTGTTTAATGTATTTTTTCAATTTCAATTAGAGTTTTATTTATATATATAGTTATAAATATTCATATATTGTTTAATATAAATATAAATAAATGTTTTATTTAGTTTTTGTTTATAATTTCATAATTTTTAGTTTTATATAAATATTTTATATAACTTTTATATATAATATCATATTTATAATGTTTTATGTTATAAACGTCTAAACCGCCTAAAAAATCGCCTAGGCTCCGATTAGGCATTCTAGGCGCTAGGCACTGGGTCACCGCCCGCTTAGCGCCTAGCGCTATTATTAGTAATGTGAATTAATTAAGAACAGTAAAACCTGGATTATGTGGCTAAAAATCACCTCGGTCAAAGTGAGGTAAGTTTTTGTAAAGTGGGGTAGTTTTAGAGATAGTTCTTCAGAGTAACGAAGATATCTCGTGAGAGGGTACTCATTTGGAAATGAATCGGGTAATCGAACTATAAAAGGACAAAGGAAAACGTATTGCTTGGATAGAAGGTACGTTTGGCGTGAATTGTCTGCGTTTATTTATGTACCCCACGAAGTAAAAAAATGTCTGATTTCCACGTACACAATTTTTGACTATCGCTTACGTACCCAGAACATATTGCTTTTATATCTCTGCAGGCGATGCTGATGAACTCGTAACCGTTATTGTTGGGAGATGGATTAGATACATAAATGGTGCGTGGGATTTCAAGATTGATATGTCTAGGTTTGGGAGATGTGTTAAATGCAAATGGGTACGAAACGTTTTAGACCTACGCATGGAAATAGCAAAAGCGTACGCACTTGATCTGTCTGTTATATCGATTGCCATCACTTATTGGGTGGAAGACGCTTTGGCGGAGCTTTATGGCGATGGGACGATGCCGTTGGATATATTGACAAACGCAGAGTACAGAACATTCAAAGCACACCACAAATCAGACAAAGGGGTTAACATTATGGTGACGTTGACGGAAATTCGCGGAGGTAGACTAGAAATTGCAGGCCCGGAGTTCGGCAAACGTGGCGGAAATACGTTGACAAAAAAGCCTGGGATTTTGGTTTCGGTCCGGGAGTGGATGGGGGTAACGTTGTGTCGCCTGAACAAGTCGAAGATGATATAACTGACAGCCAACTAGTTGCTTGTGTTGCCGAAATAGAAGCAGTCTATGAAGCACAAGCGGCAGCGCCTGAATCATGTGATAAGAATATTGTTTATGAGGTAGGGAGTGGTTCACTGCCATCACTACCATCAGATATGTATGTCTCCGACACAGAGGATGATGGAGATGATGATGATGGCGACGACAATTGGGATACAGATGGAGAGGACTCGGATGATTATGATTATGATTTTTGTTGACAGGGGTAAGGAGTTA
>NW_003302423.1:13477-14827 GCF_000004255.2 Arabidopsis lyrata subsp. lyrata | reverse complement strand
ATCACCTGAGAACTTTCGCCGGAAAATGATTTTGGCAGAGTAGCTTAGATTTTTGAGAAAACGTGTGGTGAACACAGACGTGTTTGAGTTTCTATTGAGAGTTACCGGTTTAGTCGGTGAACCGTGAAGCTCTTTTTGGAAAACCGGTGATTGCCGGTTTAGTTGACTCTGTAATGTGAAGCACGTGGTTGTGTTCGGTGGAGAAACTGAACCACGAAGACTATTTGGTGCTGGATAATGGATCTCATGCCGTTTATCGCTACGATTTATCTGATCCAACGGTAGAGATTTAATGGGGTAGCTTTAGTGGTTGTTGTAGACTTGTACTAGTAGTGAACTAGTGATAAATAAATTTTAGAAATTTTGTTTTAATTGTTGTAAACTGTGTTGTTCTATTGATTAATGAATGAGATTTCGATACATATATATACATGATGAGGGGAGACAAATCCCCATTGGGCTAGTAAACCCTAAAGCCCAAAAGCTCACTAAGTACAATATAGGCCGTCATAAGGAGAATCTTCAAGAACATGGGCATGGGCCTTCTAGGACATGGACATGGGCCTTCTAGAATATGCATAAGGTCCACGGTTATGGAGTCCATCCAACATGTGGTTTATAACACTCCCCCTTGGATGACATAACCGTGTAGATGCCAAAGGATCTCAGTAATACGCTTGGGGATGCTGCCTCATTAAAACCTTACCAGGAAAACCCATTGGGACAAAACCATGGTTAAGGAAAAAGAGTACAGCACGTATTACTCCCCCTGTTTTGGTCATCCCTGCAAGTCCTTAAGTCTCCGCATTCCAATTTGATGCGTGAGCTTCCTCAATGTCGATGTTGGTAATGCCTTGGTAAAGAGATCGGCTGAGTTGTCGCTGGATCGAACTTGTACCACTCGAACTTCTCCATCCATTTGCAAGTCATGCGTGAAGAAGAACTTTGTTAGAATGTGCTTCGTCCGATCTCCCTTGATGTAGCCGTCCTTGAGCTGAGCGATACAGGCTGTGTTGTCTCCTCATATGATGGTCTTTGATGTTGTAGTAGCTGCGCCTTGAAGAAGGCTGCCTACGTACCCTTGGAAGGGATCAAGCCACACGTAGTTCCTATCTATTGACCATGCCATAATCTGATTTTACCTGCATCAGCAAAACAAACTAAACCAAAGCAAACTAGACCTTCTTTGGTTAGATCAGTATAGAATAAAACCCAAATAAACAAACATAGGAAGAATAGAATTTAAAATTTAACCAAACCTTCCTTCAAACCTTTCTAGTGCCTTTGGGTTGATCATGAACTAAATTTAGGCAAAGGAGGTTCACGGCAAAACATATGTCTGGTCTAGTA
>NW_003302423.1:0-11422 GCF_000004255.2 Arabidopsis lyrata subsp. lyrata | reverse complement strand
TCCTCTTCGAGCTGGGTGAATATAAGGCATCGCTTAGTACAAGATGCGTGCCATTTGGTAATAGAATATGGGTCGAGCGCGCAACCCACAATAAGGTTGCGCTATGCCCGCTATGTGCTAATATGTGGCATTTCACATTATGAGATTTAGGAAAATATCTCTTATCTTGTGTGTGGCTCCATTATCCACCACAATTATGTCCTTGTCCTCGGCCATTCCTTATATGGACAAGATTCATGTCCTAAACTTAAATTATTATAAAATAAATCCAAGCAAATAACAATCAATAAACACATAAAATGCAAAGAAAAACATAGAGGTTTTGATGTCGAAGTAAGATTTATCAACTTGATTCTTTTATGCAATCAGAAGTTTCATACTCTATTAGATCATCTTGATCATGTTCACCATCTTTATATACCAAATGGGCTTTAGGATTCTTCCCTTTTACACTCTCTTGATAGAGGTCACAACGATGTTTGGAAGTCCTACATATCTTAGCCCAATGGTTTCCCATTCCATATCTATGGTATACTCATTTGGTCGAGTGTTGTGGTTTGGAAATACCACATCGTCCTCGCCCTCGACCACGGCCGGAATTGGGTCTACATCCACGGTTAAAGTGGTTCCCACGGCCGGATGAGTTATAGTGGCTATAACCACGTCCTTTCCATCCACCACGGTCACGACCGTGTGGTCTATCACTTTAGACGTGGTTATATTCTTTGGATTCTTTCTTATCCTCTGCGGCCTTATTGGCATTAGGTAATGGGGTTAATCTATGAGGTCGTAACTCACTGTTTTTATCTGTAAGTCATTATTTTTATTTTTTTTTTCATCTAGCAATAGACTCATCCACGGACTTATAGTCCTGGATTATGAGACTCTCAATAAGATGGTGGCTAATATTGCCTTGTATCTATCTTTCTCTCTTGGCATTCTTACCTTATTAGATACATTCACCAAGTCCTTTTGACTTTAGGATAATCTTAGTATCCATTGCCCATTTTAAAATAATTATCTCCTAAGAGATTTAGGGCAGTAAAGTACAAGTTGTAATTCAACATCTACAAGGAAAAGTTTTGAGTCAATATCATGTAATCGTTAGTGTCATGCGGTATTTGAGACCGAACCATGAATCGATTTACTTAGGGATTTGACTTTCCTCTTTTGCTTATGATTAGATTTCCTCTTTTGATTAGGATTAACTTTTCCTTTTCCTTTTAGGATTTACTTTCCTCTTTACTTTAGGATTAATTTTCCTATTTCACTTATGATTTTAGATTTTAAGATTTCCTATTTTAATTAGGATTTGGAAATTTTTTATTTCTTAAAGTTTTCCTATCTTGAATAGGATTTATGAATTTCCTAATTTAATTAGGATTTAGAGTACAATAGGATTTAGGATTTTATTTAGGTTTTCATGCTTTCTATTAGGATTTTAAAGTTTCCTATTTTATTGAGGATTTTAAGATTCCCTATTTAGGATTTAGGGTTGTTAAGATTTCCTATTATCCCTAAGATTTAGGGTTTTAAGATTTTCTATTTTATTTTAAGATTTTAGGGTTTTAGGTTTTAGGGTTTTAAGATTTCCTATTATCTAGGGTTTCCTATTTTATTTAGGATTTTAAGGTTTCCTAGATTTTAGGGTTTCCTATTTTATTTAGGATTTTAGGTTTTAGGGTTTTGAGATTTCTTTTAGGATTATCTTTTCTAAGTTTTCTAGGGTTCATGCAATTTTAGTTTTAGGGTGTTAAGCATGTAATCAATCAAAGGAGCAAACAATCTAACAACCTAAACAATCTCAATCAAGCCGATTTAAACTTATGGAATTTTTTGGATTAGATTCGTTTTAGGTTTTAGGTTTTTAGACCTTTAAAGTTTCGGTTATTAGCTTATGTATTTTCGTTTTGCGATTTTAGGTTTAGACAATTAAAACTTCTCTAGCAACTTAGGCGAGTTTAGCTTAAGCGATAATCAACTTTTTCTAGCAACCTAAACGAGTCAAACAATCGAGCAAACAAGCAATCGGATCAAGCAAGCAATCAAATCATACAAGCAAAGCAATCACTTAATCAATCATCATTCGTTTTAGGGGTTTCTCTTTGCTTAACTTTCAAGTTCAATTGTTGGTTCTTTAGCTTTAGGGTTTTGATGTTACCTTTCACCTTATGGGGTTGTATGGACTAGAACCGGGAGCTAAAGACCTCGGTAACTCACGCTGCTGCAACGAACCGCAAACAGTACCACGATGAACAGTACCGCGATGAACAGTGCCACGATGAACAGTACCACGATGAACAGTGCCGCGATGAACAGTGTCGGCGATGAACAGTGTCGGCGATGAACAGTACGGCGATGAACAGTGCCGCGATTTTTAAGGTTACGGTTTTAGGGTTTTCGTTAAGAGCAAGTCGTGCTGATAACGTGTTGTAAACTGTGTTGTTCTATTGATTAATGAATGAGATTTCGATACATATATATACATGATGAGGGGAGACAAATCCCCATTGGGCTAGTAAACCCTAAAGCCCAAAAGCTCACTAAGTACAATATAGGCCGTCATAAGGAGAATCTTCAAGAACATGGGCATGGGCCTTCTAGGACATGGACATGGGCCTTCTAGAATATGCATAAGGTCCACGGTTATGGAGTCCATCCAACATGTGGTTTATAACATTAATTGGGTTATTGATTTTTAGAATTATTTATTTATAATTTTTTAGAATAATTGGTTACTTGTTGAATCATATAGGCGACAAAACAAAAATAATATTTTTTTGTTATACAAGTAAGTAGTAACCTTTTTTTTTTTTTCATCAAGTAAGTAGTAACCTAACAAGTAACAAAATCCAATATCCAATATTCAACATTTAACACGGATGAAGCATACAAAAAACAAGTAACAAATCCAATCGTTCGTAACCGTTTCTCTCCCAACGACAAAGAAGGCGACCTTTAACAGAGAAACACTTTTACTTTTCGTTATCTTCTCCGGCCAGCGTCGACTCCGACGTCGGCCGTACTTTTCCTTTTACTCTTCTGTTCTCTTTTCTTTTGTAGTTTAAGTTTTCTATATAAATCTCAATCGGAGAAGCGATTGTTTGTGCTATTATCACCAAATCTTCAATTTCTCTTGCTTGGTCCTTTCTCATCCGAAATGGTTTCGTATGGCAGTTTCAGTGATAGGGTTTTGGTGATGGGTTTGTCTGACAGCGTAGGACATGGCGATCTGGATATGAGGATGTTATTGTTAACAAATCCATGGTTGAGTTTGTCTCAAGTTTGGGTCTCTACATCAATAGCCAACGCCACTTCGATTCTCGCTGTTAGGGTTTTCGTTCCTCTTCAAAGAGGCGTGATTGTCCGTGCGATGATGATGTTCATTCACGGTGTTTTTCTGGGTATGTCCAGCCTTTTCGGTATGGCGGCAATAATTGACCGCGTTTTGATGCAAACTTACGGCATGGGACGCATATGGGATCCCGAAATTACATTGGAGGCATTTATCGTGAAGATTGCCAACGAGCTCTTTGATGTGAGATGTATAACAAGATGGGATTACACTAGTATGAAATCAAACTTTCTAATGCGCATTATGACACCAAAACGGACTAATTGGTATCGGATTGTCGATTTTTCAAAACTTATTCCAGGAGCAACGGGTTCTTTCTATATGATGTGGAGTTTCAAACAACGAAGGCCAATAAGACATACATATCACATTCGAGCAAGATGGTATATGAAGAAGGTACAGAACATGTTTAACAACATGATAGTGAGTAAGGCTTATCGAATGAAAGCATCGTCAAATTCATTTCTTCATTTTTGTCATCTTCAGTATATGGCACATAATTTTGTTTATGTAAAAAATTGCTTTATGAAGTTTTGTAATGGTTTTGTAATTGATATTGTAATACCAATTGATTAATAAAAGTTTTTAGAAGAAAAAAAAAAAAAGTAACAAATCCAATCAATTTTTGTTCATGCTTCTCCTATACACACTAGAAACCTAACAAGTAAAAAATCCAATATCCAATCTGCAACATTTATCATGGATGAAGCATATACAAAAGCTTTTGAAACTTCTTAATTTGTCAAAAAGATTAAAAGGATTATTATCACAAATTTATAATCTTTTTTTTTTTTGACGTCTAGATTTATTATTTATTGCAAATTATGATAACTGTTACATAAACGATTCTACAACGGACAAATCCTTCCGACCCTAATTAGATCCATGACCTGACGACACTTCTCTCTCGGCGTAGAATCCTGGCGAACGGCTATAATTGTACTTCGCTGGAGATCTTCTGCACACTTGCTTCATTTAATCTGCAAATTTATTAATAAATCATAATATCTGGGATTCGAACCCAGACCTCTTGGTGTAGAAGCATTAATTAATCCTTGGTCAACCAATGGGCCAAGGGAGCTTCCACTCACAAATTCATAATCTATGTAAGTAATTATTCTACAAATAGTTAAATACCTTATAAAATTGATATATGAAAATTCTAGTTTGGATTAATAATATATATATAAATTTCCCTAGTAATAAATAGGTGCTCTCTGGGAAAGGATACACAGATGCTCAAGTCTTGTAATTCGAATAAAAGCTTGAAGTAAAGAAGAACTCATAAATCTACATATGTTAATTTCTTTGGCATATTGAGATTTTTTTTTTTGTCTTGCCTCTAAAAGAAATTTCCTGCATAACTCTCTTCATTACTTTTGGGCCTTGTAGCAATAATCTCAAGCAGCAACCACAAAATTGTTCTCCCTCTCCTGGCATTTGCCCTACTTCGAACAGATGTCCTGCGTTAACCGGTTCATGTCAGTAAGAAAGATTGTGTAAAGATAAATTAGATAATTTTATACTATTTTGACTTCATTCTGTGAATTTCAACTTCTGTGACCAAATCATTCAGCAAAAGGGAGAAATTTATACCAATGATACTCTACTAGGGATAGACACCATAAACCATAATTATAAACATAAACCAGTTCTATGTCAAGTTGACATAATCTTTCCCCTAGCCAAACATGTCTTTTGCATTATTCTGTTCAAAGCAATGCATTCCTTACCAAATTTGACCAGAAACTAGCAGATGTAAAAGACAGCCAAAAAGCTGCAGGAAACTAGCACAAAGCTTTCATGAAACCGATGGGGTCTGACATGACATATGAGAAACATGGAAAAAACGCCTCAAGAGTTTTTACGAAGCATTGATCATATAACCAGTGGATCAAAAAGCAAGCCACACCAACACCAAGAACATGAGCCAGGACCCAATAAGTAGGCTCACAAGTGTTTCAATAATTCCGCGGCTGTTCTCAAACGAGATATCAATTCAGGATCAGCAACTTATCTATAAAGTTATGAGACCTAATTCATAAGTAACCTATAAAACATCAGCTAAAGAATATGTTATCAACATTTCATCAACTCAATCTTTCCAGATTAAATTTATAATGCTCCGTACTAATTTTCTTTTAGCAAACCCGTTAAGAGTATGCCTTTGGGCTTTGGCATTGTTCTGTTCAACCATTACATTCCTTTCTAAAATTTGACCAGAAACTAGAAGATGTAAAGGGAAGCCAAGAAACCACAAAAAAAAAAACACATATAGCTTTCCATGAAAACTGATGGGGGTTTGGTATGATGTATGAGAAACATAGAAAACAAGGAGGTTCAGGACACTTATAACAATCATCAATCATATAACCATTCATGGATCAAAAAGCAAACCATCCCAGCATCAAGATCATGAGCCAGGACCCTATGAGTAGGTTCACTAGAGTTTCTATGATTCCTCACGTTACAATCTTTCTCTCCCTGTTTTCAAAAGAATTCTTCTCAATTCTAGATCAGTAAAATTTTACCTATGACGTTATGCAACCTAATTCATAAAACATCAGCTAAAGGATATGTTATCAGCATTTCACCAACTCAATGTCCCCTGATTAAAATTAAACACCAAAGAAGATATCACCAAGCGTAGAAAGATAAATTCTGCAGAAATGTAGCAACTACAATGAAAATGGCTCTGGTGGCTTCATGTCGTCTCATGCTAAAGAGTAAAGCTTATTTAATCAAAGAATCTGGTTTATCAATTACCTCATTGGATCCTCTCTAGCTAATTGGCTGGAGTTTTCGAGCTCCGAAACCCTTTTTTAAGCTCAGTAACTCTCTTCATACAAGCTGCCTTCGACTTCCCAGGTACTGCAGCTGCAATCTTCTCCCATCTCATAGCTGCTTCCTTAGGAAAAGCTTTTAAAGCATTGAGCAATGCAATGTCTTCTCCATTACTCCAAATCTCCTTATTACCTTCCTCATCTCCACCAGCTCCGGAATTGTCAGCGTTTTCATCAACCAATCTAGGATCCGAAGCTTTCCTATTCTTCAAAAACTGTGCGTAATCATCACTTTCATAGATTTTCTTCTCACCAATCTCTTTCGCCTTCTTAATCACATTCTCTGTCTTGTACCTTCCTCTGAACGCAGAAGCCACCGTTTCCCATCTCCCAGGCTTACCAGCTGGATGCTTTAACAACTGCTTCTTCAAAATCTCGATTTCTTCTACACTCCAATCTTTGGTTTCATTTACAGATCCACTCTCTTTAGACTGCGGAATCGCCACTTTTCTCGAAACCTCCGTCACCGAAGAAGTATTTTCCGGCGGATTATCGTTCTTCGTCGTTCCTTTAGATCGTTTGTTCACCGATTTCCTCCTAGATTCACGTTCGTTATCCGTAGATGACTCATCGTGAATCTGCTCTGGCTCCAAGATCTGACCATAACCGACGCGAATCTTACCTGCGGTGAGCGAACTAGGAGCGAAAGGACCAACGAGGAAGGAGAGGGAAAGCCATAAGAGAAGCGATTTAGCAGGCTCGGATTCGAAGTAGAAGAAGGAGAGAGAGAGTATGATGAGAGAGAATGAGACGGAAATCAAAATGAAGATCTTGTTAGGGATTCTAGGTTCTTCTTCTTCCTCCGTCGTGTGAGAAGAAGAAGGACGAGATTGGAAGACGAACCTAGGCCTATCTTCGTCGAAAAACTCCATTGTTGCTCAGTACTGTAGAAGAAGCTGAAACAAATTAAAATTTATACAAATGCCGGAAAAAAATAAAATAAAATTCAGAAATGAGTTTTATTTGGGCTTTTTAAAGTCCATATACAAAGATTTATGGGTATTGTAAAGCCCATATATGATACGAATGTTAATTAGTTAATTTTAGAGAAAACAAACCTTAATTAAATTAAATTTTTGTGGAAAGCGTGTACAAAGACTCGAGATTGCAGATCCATCGATTAGTGGTTGTTACCGGAGAAACCCTAGATTTCAATTCCCAAGACCTTAATTTTGTTCTACAAACCCACGAAGAATCGATGGGTAAGAACGATTTTCTAACCCCGAAGGCGATTGCGAATCAAATCAAAGCCAAAGGACTTCAAAAGCTTCGATGGTATTGTCAGATGTGTCAGAAACAATGCCGAGATGAGAATGGATTCAAGTGTCATTGTATGAGCGAATCGCACCAGAGGCAGATGCAAGTTTATGGGCAGAATCCAACTCGTGTTGTCGATGGTTACTCTGAAGAATTCGAGCAGACGTTTCTCGATCTGATGCGGCGGAGCCACCGCTTCTCTCGTATCGCCGCCACTGTTGTTTACAATGAGTATGTTAACGATAGACATCATGTTCATATGAATTCCACGGAGTGGGCGACGTTGACGGAGTTCATCAAGTATCTTGGGAAAACAGGTAAGTGTAAGGTTGAAGAAACTCCTAAAGGTTGGTTTATTACTTATATAGATAGAGATTCGGAGACTTTGTTTAAGGAGAGGTTGAAGAACAAGAGTTAAGAGTGATTTAGCTGAGGAGGAGAAACAAGAGAGGGAGATTCAGAAACAGATTGAGAGAGCTGCTGAGAAATTGAATGCTGGTGGTGGTGAAGGTGAAAGTAGTGGTAAAGAAGTTGTGGAGGAATATGATGATAAGAAGAAGAAAGAGGAAGAATTGAGGTTGAAGAGTGGGGTTAAGGTTGTATTTGCTCTTGGTGGAGGTGTTAAACAGGTTACTACGGGTAAAGAGAGAGTGGAAAGCTCGAAACTTGTCTTTGGGGATGAAGAGAATGAGAAGGTTCAGAGAGGTGAGAAGAGGAAGAGAAGCGGGGACTCCGGAAGGAGCGAGACGGATAAAAGATCAGCTTTGGATGAGTTGATGAAGGAGGAAGAGAAGAAGAAGGCGAGGATGAATCGGAAAGATTACTGGTTGTTTGAAGGAATCATTGTGAAGGTGATGAGTAAGGCTTTGGCAGAGAAAGGGTATTATAAGCAAAAGGGTGTTGTGAAGAAAGTGGTTGATAAGTATGTTGGGGAGATCGAAATGCTTGATTCTAAACATGTGTTGAGAGTTGATCAGGTGGAGCTAGAGACTGTGCTTCCACAAATAGGAGGGATAGTGAAGATAGTGAATGGGGCATATCGTCGCTCGAATGCAAGGTTGTTGGGTTTGGATACAGAGAAGTTCTGCGCTAAAGTGCAAATCGAGAAAAGCGTCTATGATGGAAGAGTCATCAGATCCATCGAGTACGAGGACATATGCAAACTTGCTTAGTTATATCTTTAGACCAAGTTAGGTTTTGCGATGCCTTGTATTTCTGCTTGAACATTTTTCTTTTATCTGCAAGTGATTCGTTAAAATGTGTGATTCAACTTGCTCATTCATGTACTTTTGTCTCAAACATTGAATAGATTAAGAAATTTGTTGTTAGAAAAAAAAAAAAAAAAGACTCGAGATTGCAGATAAGACTCAGAGAAGATTGTGTCACTAATCATGCTTTTGAGCCTTTCTGTTCAACAACGCAGCAATTGCAGAGAAATCACACGTTTGTGTGTACAACATCTAATTTTTTTTTTTTTTTTGACGGCCAAATTTTCCATTAGGTAAGAAACGAAATTACATAATAGTGTTTGGTTTACAAATTTAAGACATACATTTAATGGATCGACGAGATAACAAATGGTAAGTTTTGTTGCCTAGCTTGTACAACATCTAATTTAACATCGATAATTACTTTATTTCGTAGTATAAAATATTATATTAATATAGAAATATTGTTGACGAGAAAAATGGAAATACTAGGAGCCAGAAAAAAAGGAAAGGAAACAATATAATTCATTACGAAAATAAAATAAATCTTGTACGAAAAGTCAAGGCAAGTATTTATCTCCTGCTACAACTTGAAATGGAACGCGGAGTATAAATTAGGCAAAGGATAAAATCGTACGGTTCATATATGAGATGACGTCATTAGCGACAAATCCACGGTTTATAATGTGAACAAATACAGTAGCCGTGGAGATGTAGGTGATTGTAGCTTAGCACCAACAAGACACTACCATAATAAACTGCTTAATAATATATTCCTTTTTAGCTGAGATATTATATAAAGTAGGGTTTATTAATTTTTTGTTTATTATCACGAGAACCACACAAATACGCGGCAAAGAGAGAGAAAGAGAGAGAGAGAGAGAGAGAGAGCGGTGAGGTCGTGAGGGAGAAGCTCTGGATACAGTCTCTTCCCGTCGTCGGAGACGGAGTTTATGCCTATTGGCTCCTGAGGTATAATCGAGATCTCCCGTGTTCTTTTTTGTTTCTCGTGTTTTGACTGATGCGATTTTGATTCTCTCTTCGTTTTATTGTTTTGCGCTTAATCGTTTTGGTTTTCGTTTGCTTTGAGTATTGTTTTATGATTGGAGTCACGTATCTGAGATTTTGTGGAGTCGGATTTGAACGTATATATACGGATTGTGTTTTTGATTGGAGTTTTAGGGTTACGCTTTTTGTTATGTTTTCGTTTTGGATTGTGTATTTCTTCGTTCATTCAGATCTGATATTGAGTCTATGGTTGGTTGGTTTTTGTGGTTAAAACTTTGACGAAGTTGAGATTTGGTGGTGTACTAGGAGTTTTAGACATTGCTAAAATTTCACAGATATACTTTTTGATTACAGTTTGAGTTCTTAGGGTTTCATTGGAGTTATGACTTTTGCTGCTATGGCTTGGAGTCTATTAGAACTGAATTTCATTGTTAATTTGTCTTTGTGTATTTGGCCTTACCTGCTTATTGGATTGTTATTATTCCTTTTGTATTCTTTGCTTAGCTCGTTGCATTTCTAATGTTGTTGATTTGGTGCTCACTATCAGGTTAGATTAAGCTTCGTTTTTAGTGGATTTTCTTCTTTTGAGATATGGAACAAGATTACATCTGCTCAGGCTGCTACCAGTATCGAGTTTTTTCATTGCAAGAAGCACTCGATTGGCGGTTTCTTGTGCACTCAGATTTCCTTATTGGCTCTTTCGTGAACTGCACTTAGTGGTCAGACCTTCTGCGATCTTTTCGGAAGGTGTCATGCAAATTTCTGATTCAGGTATAGGTTTCTGGATAAAGCTGTTGAGACTTGCATTTTAGCTTACACAAATACTTTGAATTGATGAATTTTCTTAGTTTACATGTTTGTTTTTTTTGTTTTTTTTAATCTGAAATATTTTAAGGGGCCTAGTGGTGTGGTAAAAGTAGAATTTATTGTTAGTATCTCAATAAGGAAATAAGAGATTAATCAGATTTCCTTAACGATTTTTTTGGAGTATACATACAAAATATGGAAATTTAGAGAAGGAAAAAACTGCTATCAAGAATTTAGGAAAACTCAAAAAGGAAGATGATAAGAGTTGAAAACACGTCAAAACTCCTTTGCTTATAGAAAGCTTATATGACTCTCTGAATTCTCTTTTACGTCTTTGTTGGACAATTGAAACATGATCGTTTGCATGGTATCTTTGTTTTCTGCAGGGCTGATGTTTGCAAGTTATCCTACCTTCACATAGTCCTAGAGTGTCATCTAAATCTGTTCCCTGCAGTCAAAAACTAGTTAGTCCCTCTTCCATATCCTGTTGGTTGAAGAAGGATGTATCAGTTCTTTTTCAAGTTTTGACTTTTCATAGCTGTGTCTTTTCCTCGAGTCTCTGAACCCCTTGAGTGAGATGCTGCGAGCATGAGTTTCGTCCCGTTACCCAGAACATTACTTTTTGTTGGTGCATCTTCCAGTTCTCAGTATGTTCTGTCTTTTTCTCTTAGCGTCTTTCTTTTACCTTGATGGTCAACCCATTGATGTTCAAACTTCAAAGTAAATAAGGGTCAGTCTACCCAGCGGGAGAATCATTGATTTTGCTGCCATACAAACAACTGGAGGATTAAATTTAGACATATTTCATCAAATTCTACAGATAAATACTAAAGGGGATACTTTGCTTTACCTAGAGGCAATGGAGAGGTAGGTTTGATTTCTCTTATCTTTTTCTCTTGTCTTTGGCTTCCTACCCCTCGATTTATAGTTTGTATTTACTTCTC
>NW_003302424.1:13926-14860 GCF_000004255.2 Arabidopsis lyrata subsp. lyrata | reverse complement strand
CTACTCGTTACCTCAGGTATCTCGACGAACTGTCAGCCGTGTTCTTAAAGCAATATTCTATCCTTATGGATAAAAGCGTTTCGGATGCCGATCTTTGGAACTTGACGCAAGGATCTAATGAGTCACTTCGAGTTTTCATCACCAAATTCGAAGGAGTGCTATCAAAACTCCCAAGAATCTCACAGCAATCAGCTTTATCTGCCCTACGAAAAGGATTGCGACATGATTCAAGGTTTAAAGAAGACTTAATACTTCATAAACCAGATACAATTCAGGATGCACTTTTCCGTGCAAACAATTGGATAGAGGTAGAAGACGAAAAAGAAAGTTTTGCCAAATGGAATAAACAAGAAAAGCCGGCAGTCACCGTCCCTACCAAGAAGTTCGAGCCTAGAGAGAGCAAAGGACCAAGGAAGTTTGGGTCGCAACCCTTCAGCAATTCCGTCGGGAAGCAATTCCAAGGGAAAGGAAGATCAAACACTTGGGTCCGTCATGAAAGTCTATATTGCGACATTCATAAAGTAACCGGACATTTAACCAAGGATTGCAGCGTTCTTAAAAAGCACCTCGCAGAGCTTTGGGCTAGTGGTGATCTTTCTAAATTCGATATAAAAGATTTTGTGAAGGAATACCACGAAGCAAAGGAAAACTCCAAAGATCAAGATTCCAAAAGACCAAGGTTATCCAACGAGGAAGAACCAAGAAGTTCGAAGGGGAAGATCAATGTGATTCTAGGAGGTTCCAGATTTTGCGGAGATTCAATAAGTTCCATCAAAAAACATAGACGAAATGTCTTACTCAAAGCAAGCTTGAGTGAAGAAATTGATTTTCAAGGTGCTTCAATATCATTTAACGAAGAAGACACGCCGGCATCTCGAAAGACCGCATGACGATGCTCTAGTCGATACTCTTGACGTCGCAAACTTCGAAGTAT
>NW_003302424.1:12614-13826 GCF_000004255.2 Arabidopsis lyrata subsp. lyrata | reverse complement strand
GTTCGGTCGACTTGATCTTTTTAAGTACTCTAGAAAAAATGGGAATCAGCCGAGGAGACATAGTAGGACCTCCGTCTCCATTAGTTGCATTCACAAGCGAATCAGCTATGTCTCTCGGGACAATCAAGCTACCGGTCCTTGCCAAAAAAGTATCGAAAATTGTGGACTTCGTCGTCTTCGATAAGCCCGCAGCTTACAACATCATCCTTGGGACTCCCTGGATTTATCGAATGAAAGCAGTTCCCTCTACATACCATCAATGTATCAAATTTCCAACATCAAATGGGGTGGAAACAATTCGGGGAGACCAAGAAGCTTCACGGACTTGTTACTTAGCTAGCCACCGTATGAAGATTCAATAGCAACTAACGAAGCCCGCAAAAGAAGGACTAAAAATAAAATTTCCTAGTGGGCAGAAGAAAGAGGATGTAGTAGTCGAAGTGGTACTGGAAGAAGACAAGCCGGACCGGAAAATTAGAATTGGAGCAACTTTGACTGGCCAAATAAAAGAAGCTTTGATCGAACTCTTAAGGAAAAACAAAGCGTCGTTTGCATGGTCAGCAGCGGACATGCCGGGCATAAATCCGAGTATAATTTGTCATGAACTAACGTAGATCCAAGCTTCAAACCGGTGAAACAAAAAAGAAGAAAGCTTGGAGTGGAGCGGGCAAAAATAGTAAACGACGAAGTGGATAAACTCTTGAGGATAGGGTCCATAAGAGAAGTGCAATATCCGGAGTGGGTAGCAAACACTGTCGTTGTCAAGAAAAAGAATGGGAAAGATAGGGTTTGCATCGATTTTACAGACCTGAATAAAGCATGTCCTAAAGATAGTTTCCCACTCCCGCATATAGATCGACTTGTAGAGTCCACCGCTGGAAATGAGCTGTTAACGTTCATGGATGCCTTCTCGGGTTATAATCAGATAATGATGAACCCCGAAGATCAAGAAAAGACGTCATTTATCACAGATAGAGGTATCTACTGTTACAAGGTAATGCCTTTTGGTTTGAAAAATGCAGGAGCAACTTACCAACGATTGGTGAACAAAATGTTTCACAATCACCTCGGGAAGACTATGGAAGTCTACATAGATGATATGTCGGTTAAATCACTGAAGACAGAAGATCATGTTAAACATTTGAAGGAATGTCTTGATATTCTCAATACATATCAAATGAAGCTGAACCCGGCGAAATGCACATTTGGAGT
>NW_003302424.1:1813-12445 GCF_000004255.2 Arabidopsis lyrata subsp. lyrata | reverse complement strand
CGTGACAGAAAGAGGATTGAGGCCAATCCCAATCAATTAACGCCTTTCTGAACATGCCATCTACAAGAACTTCAAAGAAGTACAACGGTTGACTGGGCGAATTGCGGCTTTGAACCGTTTTATCTCGAGGTCAACAGATAAGTCGTTGCCTTTCTACCAAATTCTAAAAGGGAACAAAGGATTCCTCTGGGATGAGAAGTGTGAAGAAGCTTTTGGGCAGCTTAAGGCATACTTAACCACTCCACCTATACTGTCCAAACCGGGAGTAGATGAAAAACTTTACTTGTACGTATCAGTTTCAAACCACGCGGTTAGTGGAGTCTTGGTTCGGGAAGACCGTGGGGAGCAGAAACCAATTTACTACGTGAGCAAGTCAATGACCGATCCGGAAACCAGATACACAATGATGGAAAAACTCGCACTCGCGGTGGTAACTTCGGCTCGGAAGCTGCGTCCATATTTTCAATCCCATCCGGTTGAAGTATTAACTAACCAACCACTCCGAACAATACTTCATAGTCCAAGTCAGTCCGGACGTTTGGCGAAATAGGCGGTGGAATTAAGCGAGTACGACATAGAGTTCAAAAGCCGGATCAGTATGAAGGCTCAGGTCTTAGCAGACTTCCTGACCGAACTACCAATACCTGGAACGATAGAGCAACCGGAGAACCAAACTTGGAAATTACACGTAGACGGGTCTTCAACAAAACAAGGATCCGGAGTGGGAATCAAGTTGGAATCTCCAACATCGGAAATTCTAGAACAATCATTCCGATTGTTATTCAAAGCCTCCAATAACGAGGCAGAATACGAAGCCCTTATTGCCGGACTTCGACTAGCACAAGGAGTTGGAGCTAAGGAAATATTGGCTTATTGCGATTCGCAATTAGTAGTTAACCAATTTAATGGAGACTATGAGGCTAAAGATTCAAGAATGGAGGCATACCTCGAAGTGGTGAAGGATCTATCTAAAAATTTCTTGAAATTTGAATTAATCCGTATACCTCGGGGAGAGAATACAACTGCAGATGCACTTGCCACATTGGCGTCAACATCAGATCCTGAGTTAAAGAGAGTTATTCCAGTAGAATGCATCTCGGAGCGAAGCATTCAAGACAGCAAGGAAACCCTCGTCGTTACAAGGTCTCGAGCAACGGCACGTGACCGTGGCGAACCAGAGATTGAACCGCCACCCAACAAACGAAGAAAGTCAAAGGGATCAAATACATCTAACAAGGAACCCGTTGTCCTAGCTGAAGAAATGATCCCAGAAACGATGTTAGAAACCGAGCCATTACTCGAGGAGAATATTCTTGAGCCAAACGAACATCCCGAACCAGAGCCACGGATATTTCACAAAGTTGATCAAATTCCGGCTAAAGACTGGGGGGCTGACTGGAGGGAGCCAATAAAGCACTACATCACGACAGGCGAGCTCCCAAAGAATAGATGGCAGGCCAGGAAAATGAAAGTCGTTAGCGCGAAATTTTGCCTATCAAAAGATGTGTTATATAGGCGAGGTGTTAGTGACCCTTACCTATTATGCATTTTTGGGCCCGAAGTCAAAATCGTCATGGGCGAAGTGCATGAGGGATTATGTGGAAGTCATTCATCAGGAAGAGCTATGGCTTTTAAAATTAAAAGAATGGGGTACTTTTGGCCCACTATGATCACAGATTGTGTTAAGTTCGCCCAAAGATGCAAGCGCTGCCAGCTCCATGCGCCATTAATCCATCAACCGTCGGAGTTATTCTCCTCCATTTCCGCCCCATACCCGTTTATGAGGTGGTCAATGGACATCATCGGACCATTGCACAAATCAACTCGAGGTGTACAGTACCTTTTAGTCCTCACGGACTACTTTTCGAAATGGATTGAAGCTGAGGCGTATGTTGGTATCAAGGATTCGGCGGTGAAGACCTTTATTTGGAAAAACATTATATGTCGACATGGAGTTCCGTACGAAATAGTCACTGATAATGGACCGCAATTCATTTCGCACGAGTTTGATGCCTTTTGTGCGGACTGGGGAATTAAAGTTAGTTATTCTACTCCAAGATATCCGCAAGGAAACGGTCAAGCCGAAGCCGCGAACAAGACGATATTAAGCAATCTCAAGAAACGCTTAAGTCATCTAAAGGGAGGATGGTATGAAGAACTCCAACCCGTCCTGTGGGCTTATCGTACAACCCCTAGGCGACCTACAGGAGAAACTCCATTCTCTTTGGTTTATGGCATGGAAGCGGTAGTACCAGCTGAACTCAATGTGCCCGGACTTCGTCGAACAGAAGCACCGTTAAATGAGGAAGAAAATTCAGCAATGCTTGGCGATTCACTGGATACCATAAATGAAAGACGTGATCAAGCTCTAATTCGGATCCAGAATTACCAACAAGCAGCAGCTCGATATTACAATTCTAAAGTTAAAAGTAGGCCGTTCTTCCTGGGAGATTACGTATTAAGACGCGTCTTTGACAATAAAAAAGAAGAAGGTGCTGGAAAACTTGGTATTAATTGGGAGGGACCTTACATTATTACCGAGGTGGTTCGAAACGGCGTTTATAGGTTAAAAGACCTAGAAGACAATCCAGTCAAGCGACCTTGGAATGTGATCAACTTAAAGAAATTTTATGTTTAGAAGCTACATGCATTGTTTATGTACATGAACTACGATTTGGCTTGATCCCGAAATGGGTACGTAGGCAGCTCGAAAACGAGTTCAGCTATTAATAAAATTTTTGTTTTATTTCTTTATTAAAGGAAGAAGGTTCGGCTATGCGAACATACAAGAGATTGGAAATAAAGCGTTTATTCAAAAAAAGAGCGAAGTGTCCCTCATCGTACACTTTGAACTACGAAATCCTCGTTGACGAGCAGAACACTTCAATTCCTTGACCAGCAAGATCGAGGATTGGCATCATGCAGTCCGGAATTCGAGCAAAGTCAGAGATTTCAAGCTCAATCCACTCTCCGGGGTGAGATTCAAGGATGTGAAGATTTCTTGACACCGTAGTAAGCCTGCGTTGCATCCGGTTAATCCTCTTCCGGAGCCTCCTCTTTTCCGACGTAAGCTTCCGGTGTTGAAGTTCAAGTGCCTCTATGAATGCCGTCGCTGTTCCTTGGTCTCTGATTGGGAGATCCCTGATCAAAGCACATGGGGCTCGGATCTGAGATCTCGAGAGGCCGCGAAGTGGGGAAGGCTGCCTGTTTGGCTCATTTGAAACATCTTCATCCATCATTCCGATTCTGGAGAAGTCGGGCATAGATTCTGAACAGCGAAGATTGAACTCCATACCTGCTAAAATGAAAAGAAGGATGAGAAGTAAAGGAAGTTCGAACCTATAATTTATAGGAACCCCATATCCTTAGCAAGCTGCGGATTTTATCCAAGGAATGGAGTGATTCACGGAGAGATTTATGCCCTCGAATGGATCCTGCATTAAAGGTCGCATCTCCAAGAATATTTGGAAAGAAAGGAAAGTTGCAAATATTTCCATAAATAAAAAGGGCCGAAGCCCATTACGAGTTTTCTAAAAAAAAAAAAAAGAGAGAAAAGTGAGGAAGTTAAAAAAACATTTATGGGAGAGGCTCAGGAACAGACTCCTTCATCGCCGGTTTAGACTCCGAAGTGGACGCCTTGTTCGTGGCATCCACTTCGAAACGATCTCGAACGCGTTTCCGGCAGTTGCTGGCCTCCTCCTCCAAGTCCCCTTCCTCTTCACTGTCGCAGACAGGGGCGTTCACGGGACCCGGGACTCCTCTAGCGCGGAGATACATCCGAAGCATCTTCGGGATCTCAGCAACGGAGTCAAAGTTCCACCACTCCCATTGAAAGGGATCGCTCTCCAAGGCCCGTATCTTCCTTTCCACCCGGGCGATGCGAGCTTCGAGCGTCTGCTTTTTGAGTCCCAGCCGCTGCCTCTCTTCACACAAGCAACGGTGCTTGTCGACGACCTAGCATAAAAATGAGTGAATAAGGCAAAACGAAAAAGTTTTTAAGTCAAAAAAAAAAAAAAAAACTTTACCTTGTCGATGAAGTCGCAAGCCTCTTTCTTCTCCTTTGAAGGGAAGTGAAAGACGGCGTGAGGAAAAAGAACGCCAGCCGGTTCAAATCCGTCGCCGGACAAGAAAAGTGGGCTGCCGGGGGCGATGGGGGCTACTTCTTCGTTTTCCATCCTTAAAATATTTCTCAAGCGAGATTCTATAGTCATGTTTAATAAAGCCTAGAGGTAAGTAAGCCTTTATTTATAATGATTTAGGGTTTGTCTTGGAACCACAAATCCATTAATGGTAGCGTTTCCGAGTGGGTTAAACCATTTTTGGGAAATCGAGAAAAGGCAATTATTACATTAAAAGACGAGCCGTTCTCTTTAAGAAGGGAAAAAGCAACCGTCGCATCAACTGCAAAAGTTTCTAAGGCCCAAGCCCAACAAGTTTACCGAGTTGACTAAACCCGAGGTGGGGAACTCGCTTTAAGCCGAGCTCAGCTCTCGCATTTTAAAGAGAAAGGTCTGATCAGCCTAAAAATCTCGAAAGCATTGCCACAAGGCCACAAAAGGTTAAGAGCGGACTTTGCAAACCCGCATATAATTTTAACCAAACTCCCTTGGGCCACAACCTAGAAAGGTTTAAAAGCCTCCTTAGGCAAATATCTTGTTCGAAAGAAACAATAAAGCCTCCTTAGGCCAAAATAAATTAAGTCTTAAAAATAAAGGGACAATCCCCAATTTAAAGTGGACACAGCCACTACGGAGCAGCAGCCACCTCGGAATCCGGCTCAACAGTCGAAGCTTCATTTGCGTCCTTGGCAGCTGCTTGATCAGATGAAGCTCCTTGACCACCCTCCGCGGTACAACCAACCTCCGGAGTGACCTCCGATACTGTAGGAGCTACGGGCGGGACAACATCCTCCGCCTCACTTGAGCCTAGGAATAATAATTCCAGTCAGTCAAAGGTGCAAGAAAAGGAAAGGTAATAAATATCAGGAGCCAAGCATTACCTGCCCAATCTAAACCCGATTCACTGATAGGAGGTGATTCAGTAAAGAATGCCTCGAAGTCAAGCGGGTTGAAGACCGAAGTGGGAAGAGCTGCTAAGCGACTCCGTTTTTCAGAAAGGTTAGTCGACAGCTCGGTCCTTTCTTGCTCCTCGGAGAAATCAGCTTCATGGATTTGGTCCAGCAGAATCAAGTTGCTTTCGTGCTCCTTGATGTCTGACTCCAAGTCCGACCTAGCTTTCTCAGTTTGCATGAAGCGAATGGCCCCTTGGATCAATTCCATCCCGCGTCCCTTAACTTCCTTTCTGGCCTTCGATGCCGACCTTGCCAACTCAGAATCACGCAACTTGGCTAGCGCCTTGTACTTCGCGTCAAGCTCAATAAGTTGGTTGTTCAGGGTGTCGGCGGTTGATTCGGATTCGTGAAGTCTACCCTGAACACCAGACAGTTCGTCTTGGAGTTTGTAATTCCGGTCATAGTAGTCTTGCAGTTCCCCCTTTACCTGCGCCAACTCCGACGTCAACCTATCGACCTTATCCTCCAGATCGTGCTTAGAGCCATCAGAAGAGTTGAGGTCAGCCTCAAGAGCTGAGAATTTCTTCTTCCACATGTCAATCTCCTTCTCCCGTCCGATGACCAACCCTTCGTAATGTTCGATCATGTCGTTAAATTCGCTCTGGGCCTAGCATTATACATGAACCAAGGATGGTGAGTCAGTTCGCAGAATGGCAATGCAAAAAAAAAAAACGGAACTAACCCGAGATGAGTGGTAAGCGTGAAGCAAATAGCGTTCACGAATTGCAGGGCGCCATTTGTTGAAATCCGGCAAGATCGAACCCGAACGAGTCTTGAAGCATCGGAAGACGCTGCCTTCTGTCTCCATAGCTGCGAGGAAGGAAGAATTGTAAAAATTGGAATTTTAATAAAGACAAAAAGTTGAAGTATGTAAATCACCAAACCTGAAAGTGATTTGACTTGAGGGACAAGAGCAGGTTTTAACCTCGAGGAAGCATCTCGAGATTCAGAGTCTCCCTTTTTCGGAGACGCACTCCGAGCAGTCTTTCCACTATCAGGTTGGGAGGAGGAAGACACGTCAACCGGACGTGGAGGACCCATTGGTTCAGGAGGAGGAGATGATCGAGGTGAGCGGTCAGTCCGGGCCCTCGACTTTTCCCTCTGCGGAGAAGAATCGCTGCGAGAGGATTTGTCTCTCTTCCGGCGAACCAAGTTCTTAATTTGCTCGTTACTAAAATCATCTCGGGAAGGACGAGGTGAATCACGGCGAGGAGACTGAACCCTCCGAGGAGAACGTGAGTCGCGACGATCGCGACGAGGAGTTAATCTGAAGGAAGCGACAGATCGAGCTCCCTCGGTGCTGCCATCATCAACCAGCAAGGTTCTACTGTAGTCTTTCTTGTCTATAGAAGTCGCGAGGAACTTTTTTTTCTCCTCGCAAGCCTCAGCCACGGCTTGGAAAGCAACTTACGCTTGGCCGCAAGGGCCCGAGATGACATTCCTTGAGTTGAAGGAGGGGGAGGAATTTGGTGAAGATGACCAGGCGGACTCATCCTGAGTCTGTGGTTAGCTTCCAGGAATCGTTCAAGAGTGAAGGAATTCCAAAGGGTTTCCCCTTCAAGAATTATTTTGAAGAATTCGATGAATTCTTCAGATGGGAGGTTAGAAGCGATGAAAGCTGCGAAATGAAACAACGGTGTTAGTCAATAAAGATAAAGAAACAACCGGGAAAGATACGGGCAACCTAATCACTACCGGGTTTCGCAGACCACTTCGAAGGGAGAAAATCAGCGAGATTTCCAATCGAAGCGGGGGTTTTCTTAATTAGAAACCAAGGATGATGCCAATTTTCATCCTTGTTCGGAAGATGTGAAATGATGTTCCTGTTGGCATTAGGATATGCTGAGAAATATCCCGTTTTCTTCGATGAACTTCTCACGCTCAGAAGCTCATTAAGTTCAGCAACTCCGATAACATAACCGGCCTCCGCCGCGACTGTTATAATTCCAAGAATAGTACGGAGAAGATTGGGGGTTAATTGAGGAAGAGCGATTTCAAGAGCCGCTAGATATAAAATTAGGGCTTCGGGAAGAGGAAAGGTCAGCCCGCAACCCTTGAAATAAATCTCATACACACAGAAGTAACCATCGCGATGGTTCTCTGGAGATTCTGTGGGGGAGGCTATTTGTGCTTCCGCCATAATTTCCGGCGGGATCCGGCAAAGCTCTCTCAATCGCTCGAGGGATTGAAGAGTACAAGTGGACCTATAGTGCGGACCGGCAATGTCACCAGGGCGGGTGCACTCGTCATTACTAGAACGCCTCTCGTCAAAAGACGGAGACTCGGGTCTATCGGAATCAGAAGTCATTGGTAAGAAAGAAAAATTCAAGATCCGGCGAAGAAGGGTTTTGGTGAAGGAACGAAGAGAGAGGTTTTGATTAAAGTACAAAAGTAAAAGAAGAGAGTAATGGTGAAAAGAAGTTACCTCAAGCTAATGATGAAACCGCCTCGGGAGTCGTGTGGGAAGTGGGAAGGTTTTTCCCGTTTTAATAGTAATTAATCAATATACGGTCATAATGATGACAGATGTCACTCGGTTAAAAATGGCTAGTGCCGAAATTAAAGGAGTGATGCGATTTTCGGCGGGAAATCAGAAAGATTCTCGAGCGCAATCTTTGGCCACTTGAGCATTTAAAGTCCTCCGAATTGGAATAACACTTCGAAGAACTTGGGGGGCTAATTGTTGGTGTCGGATCCCGCACCAGAAGTACGAGACCAACCAAAGATTGCCACGTAATCAGGATAATGGCCCGCAAAGGATGAAGCCCATTGGACCCGTGAGCCGAAGGAACGGTCGAAGTGGTTGTCACCATTTCAAGAATCCGAAGTGACTGCACTGTGACGCGAGTTCGGTATAGAAGACACGGGTAAGTCGGTTCAAGGACAATTGGGCCAAAAGAGGCGAGGCCCATGAAGACCAGAGTCAATTCAAATTCAAACGTTGAGCATTAAAGCCGAAGAATCAAAACGGACACATTTAAGAAGAAATAATTGTACTTAATTACTCGTTTTAAATGTCGTTTAGCTATGTATGAATATAGAGGCCAATGGCCATATAAAGGGGGGGATCCTCTGAAGAGAGAAATAATATAGCAATTCTCGTATCAATTTACAAGTTCTTACGTATTCATTTTTGTCCCTCAAGAATAATCTTTCCCACTTAACAAAATACTTGAGTGTGTGAATCCAACATCCACAATATTCAATTGTAGAAGGATCTTGTCGAGCATATTTGGCAAAAATTCGGAGCGACCCTCAGTTAGAAATATCAAAATTTATTTCTAAGTTTATTAATGTTTGGTGTTTGTTTTGTTGTAAGATTTTAATGAATTATGTATGTTTGGTTTGTCTTTATTAATAATAACGAGTGTTGTTTATTTATTTAGAAATAAGTATATTATTTGAAAATATTTTTATAATATTAATCAAATCTAATTAAAAAAAATATTAGATATATAAAATAATATTAATTTTGTGTGATTATAAATATATTAGGAGTAATAGTATTTATACAATGTATAACATAAATAAAATAGAGAAAATGATTTGTCTTTCTATTGTAGAGTTGGGTGTGAAATAAAAAAATGAAATGATGTGGAAGAAGAATAAAGTGATGTGGAAAGAATATAGGAGGGAAAATTTGTCTTCCTACTGGAGATGGTCTTATTGGTATTGGTAGATTGATTTTAAAGATAATAAAATTTTAATGATTTCGAATATGATAGATTGATTTTAAAGATTATAAATTTTTTTGATTCCACTCTTATCTATACTAGTATTTTTGAAGTACATTTTGTATTGGATAGATTAAAAATTTATCTGAGATTTTGGGTACTCGACCCGATACAAAATTTACTTCAAAATCTTATACCGGATATTCCATATTTTTCTTTGGATCGGGTCAAAACATATCTGAAATTGTGAGCCGGATATTCCATATTTAAAAATATAGATATTTAGAAGATTTAGTTAAGATTTAAAATTACGATTCTCTTATCATTTTTGTTTGAACTTTCTTTTAACTGTTTTGAATCATCATAGAAAGTTCAAAAAAATCTCAATTATGTTTTTGCATATATTGTGATTCAAAATTTTTAAAACGGATATATATTACCCAATTGATGAAAAAGGTATGTATTCAACGTCCCGTATTGGCTAAAATATTTAGACAATGATTCATGATTATATTATAAATAAGATCAAAATGAATTCAAATCCGAATGAATTGGAAGCTTAACTTAACAAACATCCAAATTTAAGAGTTTTTATACCGTTTAATTTGGTTTTTAGTCTAACTGCTTAATTTTACCGAAAATATTTAATTTTAGATTTTTAAAAAGTTATAAATAATAAAATTCCTATATTTAAAATCAATAAAAATTTATAATATTATGAACATTTGAACATATATAAAGAGTTACAATAACACGGGACGAGTTATATTGCAAGACGGATTATATGGCGTGACGAGTTTTTAAGAAGTTTTAAATATTATAATTTATATATTTAAAATCAATAAAAAGTTTATAATATTAAGAACATTTGAACATATATAAAGACTTAAAATAACACGGGACAGTTATATTGTAGGACATAGTTATATGACGGGACATGTTTGAATCAAAAGAATTTAAACATCATTAACCCGCTGCTTCAATACGGGTTAAATCTTCATTTTATTATTTTTAATACAACCAATATTAGACATATCGAATGATCCTGATTAAAATAAAATTGTAGAAAACAAAGTTATTCTATAGTGTACCTTTATTTAATAATTGTAAATTATCAAACATAAATGTCTTATAAAATGATACAATTTGCAACTTTTATCTATAATATATAACCGTTAAATTTAAAAATTATTAATTTTAAAAACAAATCGTTCCACGGTATACCGCGGGTTAAAATCTAGTCTTATTATATAAATTTGGCTTTTCAAAGTTATAACTGTATTATAAGATTAGAGTTTATGTACAAATACTCTGAAATATTTGTTGCAACTTTTTTATCTATGAGTCTCAAAATAAAACATCATACACTTCAAAATATGGGCTTATTTAAAAGCATATGCTTTATGGGCCGATCCTTACTTGGATAATGGGTTTCGAGATTGATTTCTTGACCTAATTCAACTTGCTTGCTCTTGAAGAAACTCCTTTTAGTTAAACACAAACCATGAAATCTTTTATTCAACGCAAATATATCACAATAACAGAGATAAGTTACACACTTGGAGCATAACTATTCAAAGAAAAACAGATGATTTCATAGTGAAAAGGACTCGTAGATAAAACTTCAAAGGATAGTTTTAGATGTCGTCAACGGATTTGAGTATCGGAATGCTCTGTTCATCGCAGAAGAAATCTGTTGGATCAACACTCGTTTTCACCCTCACCAATCTCTCGAAATTGTTCTTGAAATACTTCACTCCCCAACTCTTTCCTTCCTCGTACTTTGTCTCCTCCTTTCCAAGATACATTCCCAAATCAAGATCCATGAAATTGACATAAGCTCCTCTTGGAGATTTCGAAACATAAGGAGTCATAAGATTGTAAACG
>NW_003302424.1:0-1539 GCF_000004255.2 Arabidopsis lyrata subsp. lyrata | reverse complement strand
CCGGCTTTGTCAACGGCACGATTCCGAAGCCACCGGTCGGAGATCCAAATTTCGAGAATTGGACAGCTGTAAATTCTATGATTGTTGGCTGGATTCGTTCCTCTAGTGAACCAAAGGTAAAATCTACTGTAAGTGTCATATCGGATTCTCATCTTCTGTGGGAAGAGCTTAAGCAACGGTTTTCTGTGGGGAATAAAGTACGGGTCCATCAACTGAAGGCTGAGCTCGCGTCGTGTCGTAAAAACGGACAGCCGGTTCTCGAATACTTTGGAAGGTTGAGTAAACTTTGGGAAGAATATCAAATCTACAAACCGATCAAAGTGTGTACGTGTGGTCTGTGTGTTTGTGGTCTTGTTCATGAAGCTGCAAAAGAAAGAGAGGAGGAGAAGATTCATCAGTTTGTGTTAGGTCTAGATGACTCTAGATTTGGCGGAGTTTCCCAAAACATTATCTCCATGGATCCGATGCCCTCTCTTGGTGAAGTGTACTCGCGGATAATAAGAGAAGAACAAAGACTGTCTGCAGCTCGATCTCATGAGCAACAACATGAAGCTGTGGGGTTCATGGTTCGTCGTGAACAGAGTGAAAATCAGATTGGTATCAAATCTGATTCTTTGAGTGTAAAATCTCGGGTTACATGCTCGCATTGTGGTCGTACTGGTCACGAGAAAAAGGAATGCTGGTCAATTGTTGGGTTCCCAGATTGGTGGATGGAGCGATCTGGTGGTGGTCGTGGTTCCGGTGGACGTGGCCGTGGTGGTCGTGGGTCTGGCTTTGTTAACTCTGGTCGTGGAAGGGGTCAAATCGTCGCAGCTCACGCCACAAGCTCTAATCCATCGACTTTTGCAAATTTTACACAAGACCAGCTTAAAGTCCTTGCTCAGTTGATCGAAGAAAAGTCAGGCAATGGAAGTTCCGATAAATTGTCTGGTAAGATAAAATTTGGTAATGTTGTTCTAGACACTGGAGCGTCACATCATATGACGGGAACGCTCTCACTTTTGTCTAATGTTGTAACGATACCACCGTGTTTGGTGGGGTTTGCTGACGGAAGTAAAACAAGTGCCATCAGCATGGGTGTTTTTCCACTTTAAAAAAAAGTCGTGTTGACTAATGTCTTATATGTTCCTACATTAAATTGCACACTTCTCTCGGTTTCCAAGATCGTGAAACAGACCAAGTGTTTTGCGACATTCACTGACACTATTTGTTTCTTGCAGGACCGTTTTTCGAAGACTCTGATTGGGACCGGGGAAGAGCGTGATGGGGTGTATTATCTTACGGATGTGGCTACAGCAAAGATTCATACAGCAATTGCGTCTCCGGATCAAGCTTTATGGCATCGGCGTTTGGGTCACCCAAGTTATTCAGTGCTTTCGGCTTTACCGTTGTTTTCTAGTTCATCGTCGTCTGTTAGCTCTAGTCCGTGTGACGTGTGTTTTAGAGCAAAACAAACAAGAGAAATTTTTCCTACAAGTTTTAATAAAACTCTCGATTGTTTTTCCTTAATTCATTGCGATGTTTGGGGTCCATATCGAG
>NW_003302425.1:0-14397 GCF_000004255.2 Arabidopsis lyrata subsp. lyrata | reverse complement strand
TTCTCCACACGTTGAGGAGATGAACAATCACCACATTAATTATTTTTCTTTACGCGAAGAGATGATTCTTCGCAGCATTCGCATATAATTATTTTAAATATTCTCAATCATATGATCGGCTTTTGCAGTTTTTTTTTGTTTTTTATCCTTGTGATGTTGCAATTTTGTTCAATTGTATAATTTGAAACTGATATGATGCCAAACGCAGTTTTGCCTAATCTTCGATTATTGCATGGTGTTGACTTTTCCACTTAATGGCCGGCCCAAATAAGATGGGCCATTCCATTAGAACCATCTCTAATTTCATATAAAATAGCTAGAATTTAGGGAATAAAAACTATAACAAGTGTATACGAACCAATCAAAAACCAATATATGAACCGACACGTGCTAAAATCGACTTTAAAGAAGAAAAAAACTAACGAAAGATCTCTATTCACTAGATTACAGGTACAGTGAATAGAGAGAGATATACATCATACAGATTTATAGTTGGCAAATATTGAGATAGTGTGGATCCAAATGAGAAAGCGACTAAACATGAGTAGCACATATTTAGACAGAGAATGGGCTTTTGGATTTATCATCTATATATAATCGTATTTACTTTGGGCCTCACTTTTTATTTTTTCCCTCTTTTAGGGACCACACTACTCCACTCCAATTTTTTTTTTATAATTGTTGTAATAATCAACTAAATGACGATTTATTTTTCTAAAAATATGGTCCGACATGTGTACGTGTGTATATATGGTTATGAAGATTTAAGAGTGTGAACAGTAAAATGAATGTGAATATATAAGAGCTGCAGGGGGAAGCAGACTTTCGCTGCTACTGCAGAGCCCTTTTATATTCATGGAGTCAATTAATACATTATTTTATAACCTATGAAAGTGTAATAATATAAAGTTACAATTTTATAAGGTCAATAAATACATATAAAATCCAAATTTTTGCAAACAAAAGCCTCCAAAGTCCAAATTCAATAGTGTTTTTGGCCTTCAGAGTTGAGACAACCTGAGGGGTTTGATTCCTTTGTATCCATCCTTCCATACAAAACTGACCCCACCTTATATATATGCATTTATATTTCATCAATTTATTTGTTATCATTATCAGTTTATCACTCATTTGTTTGTTTGCTTTTAGTTGTAATATATAAACAATAACTTAAAAATATAAACCTTACTAAGAACAGGAAATAAAAATTTGAAACTATTTCGAAAACGGTTTATTATTTTCACTTTATTATGAAAAATGATATATTCGAAAATATAGGAATGATCCATATATGTATCAGACGGTAAATTCAAATAAAATTTGAATCCACTATATATAATATTTTCACCTAATCGACTATATGTTGAATACTATAAAAATTAAGGGTGAACTTAAACAAATAAATTCTTCATAATATATAACATATATAGATTGAATAAAATAATACTATTGAAAACAATAAACATGAAAAAATAGAAATCTCGGCTATACGAATCTAAATTTCAGGAATTGGATAAGGGCAATAAGCATTAACTTTTCCTCTTCTTTTTTGGCACATGAACTTTGAAGATGCATGCTTAAAGACCAATTATGTTGTTTAAATAAAGGAGAGGGTTGGCTAGAGAGAGAGAGAGAGAGAGGGAGATGGAGAGAAGAGAGTCCTAGACTCTGGGGGCAAATTGACAACTGGAGCATGTTGTTGCCATTATCGCACCACCGATTCTTCATTTTAAAATTTTTAAAATTAAACAAAAAAAAAAATGGACCGCCTTCTACTTCACCACTACCTCTTCGATGGCGACCGATCTTATATGTATTATTATCATATCTCTTTTATATTCAATAATGGTCGATTTAATTTATTTAACACGAGTGACTCTACGCAGATCGCGTCGGTCCAAAAAAACCTACAACAAATTTATATTATTTTACAGTTTCTTTATGAAAAGAAAACAAAGAAACCCTAATTTTTTAAAGGCTACGTTTTCTTGTCTTGCCCTCACACACACCTCGATGGATCGAGCAAAAGCCAGGCCTGCCCTTGCCCCAATCCATTCATCAAACTATTTATACCATATATATTATATTCACCAGTGTTTTTTCTCTCTTTTTTTTTCTGCGAATAGATTGGATAGATATTTACAAGTTTTGTTTTTTTGTAAATGGTTAGTTTAGAAAAACTTTATAGATGATTTTTTTAATTTTGAGATGCAATTACAATTCATGAGGGTAGATATAGAGTTTGGCGTCGGCATTTGAAAGGAGGGGAAGACTCTAGTGGGATAAGAGGGTTTAAGGAGATGGACAAAAGAAAGTAGCATCGAGTGGGCATTTAAATTAACAAGACTTAAATAAGTGCAAGTCTGTTTTTTTCAGTATACAATTACAAAGTGGTCCTTACCCTAACCCCATCTTTTCTTCTTTCATTATCATATGCTAATATCTCTCTATATATATACACCAACTCTCCATCATTCTCATAAGCTAATTTGGTACATTAAACTACTACCATAAAGTGGGTTTGCCAAATCATAGTTTAATCCCACAAACAACGACTAACAAACTACTTCGATCGTTATTTTATGTGGGTCAATTCAAACGATAGTGTGACGACATAGATTAGGGTACAAAATTGGAAGGTTAGAATCGAGAGCTAAGAGACCACTGAAAGGTTGATTTGTTACGGGTGTAATTATTAGACTATTTTTTATGAAATTGGTTGTAAGATTTTCAGTCAATTTTTTTAAAACAAATTGTTTGCCGTTAAAAGTAATGAACACTACATAATACATATTATTGGCTTTTGAAAGAAAGAAAACAAAACAAACAAAAAATGGACTGTGAGAGATTTTTTAAAAGTTAACTTATGCTCCAAACTAAACAACTACATGCTCCATTAATCATTTTAGTCGCATTGCAAATTTGCAAGTTTATCTACCGAGAAGATTATCTGTAAGCTAAGTTGATGCATTTTTGTAGTTCAATTCAAATTTAAAACTATGAATGACTTTGATAGGAATTGAAGAGTAAGATGTATAGAAATAGAGAGGTCCCCTTGGCTAATAGGGCATAGCTTTGAAAAGGACAACGCTACAGTTTCCTCGTAATTTCTTGATATTTATTGTATTATTCTTTCTCTCTCTACAAGAAATTAAAGTAATAGAGAGATGATCATATGTAAATATTGGGGAAGAAAAAAAAATAGAGTGGAGAACAAAAAGAATAGTGGTCATAGATATAAAGAAAGAGTTAATCGTATTGCCTTTTGTTGTGCTTCGCTATTTTTGCAAAATTTGGAGAACAAAATTTATCTGTCATATTTATGTTGCTGATATTATCCAGCCTAATATTCAATTCATTCAGTCACATATTAATTAGGGGTGATATTATAAGATGCGCGTGGGCAACAACCCCCTTTATTAAATCAACAAAGAAAATAAGATAAGCCATGCAATGATATGATTAATAAAAGTAAATTTTAGCTATAGTACTTATCATATGCAATTTGATATATATTAATGGAATTTTCATTAAGATGCAAAACTTTCCTATAGTTTTGATTAAGATTCGAATCAATAACGATGAAGCAGAAGAAAACAATCTATCGACTAGAGGCTTTTGTGTCCAACCAATTATGTACTGAGGAGTGAGGATGAAATATTGGACCACGTTTATCAATGTTCCTTTACCTACTGCTTTATCATGTCAAGTTTCTAATTTTCTTGCAGTCAATGAAAAGATGTGATAAGACTGATGGTAAAAAGGAAGAAAATTTAAGTAGTACGTAATCGACTAATAACATCATCGATTAACATGAAAATACGACTATGCTAGCTAGTACATCATCAGACTACTACAATTCTATTTTATTAAAGTTATAAGCTTTAATCATTAACCAGCCATTCATTAGACTTAAACCGAAATTGGATAAAGGGACGTGAAGGGTGCTTAGTCTCTTTCAGGACCACGTCCAAACACAATTATATATATCAAGAAAACATCACAATTTCCGACGACGGTATTAGTCGGAAATTCGTCAGAAATAGCATATTCCGACGCATTTCCGACAAAATCAAATTCGTCGGAATTCTTTGGTCGGAAACCATAAGTCGTCAGAAATACGAATTATCGACGAAAACTATTCGTCGGAAATTTTGTCCGAAATATTTGTCGGAATTTTGTCGGAAATTACCGACAAATTTCCGACGACTATTCATATAGTGGTCGGAAATTCGTCGGAAATTTCCGACCACTTTTAAAATAAAAATAAATATATACCGAAATTAGTTCCGACAAAATTCCGACGACTTTTCTATTTAAAAAAAAACAAAAAAACAAATAAGAGTATTATATTTACAATTAAAATAATTATTGAATATCTACAAAATTAGATTAATTGTCACATAACCAATTTTAATTATCAACAAAATTAGATTAATTGTCACGTTACTATACTAACATTGTTACATGCTGTTAGTACGATGCGCTGGAACAAACAAATGTGTCGATTTTCGTTTTATGTAGAAAGTTATATATCTTGAGCCATAAACTCTAAGATTCTTTGGCCGGTCCAAGAACAAGACCATGTCTATTATTGTTATTTTATTGATTAAAGAGAGGTTTTTACTCTCTCCGTTTCAAAATATAAGACGTTTTAGTTAAAAGCACGCCTATTAAGAAAATATATTTTTTAAAAGTCAACCACTCATAAAAGAGACTGCATAATAAAATAATCATAAAATATTAAAATAATATATAATTTGTATAGAAACTTGAAAACAACTTGTATTTTTTCTACTTATATTTTTTTAAAAAAAAATTTCTCCAAAATGATTTATATTTTAAAACGGAAGAAGTATTTTTTAGAAAGTTTTTCTCTCTCATGAGTCTCATCGATGGATTTTGTGACATTCCAAGTGAGTTTTTTTTTTTTTTTTTTTTTTTTTTTTTTTTTTTTTTTTTTGTCAAACTTCCAAGTGAGTATATTATCATGATTTTGTGAATTCCATGGAATTGAACGCATATGCAAATGTAGTTACACATGATTTTAAAAAATATATTTTGCAAACAATACTAATATTACTAATGCATGATTAACTAAACAACTATCTCATTTTAGTTTTTCGTGTGTTTACAGTTAAATTGCAAAAAAAAATATGCGGCTTTATTTTTAGTTTTTTTTTTTCTTCTTTTTCGATTTGATCACCCTGAAATATTATAAAGAAGAACGATTACGTACGATATCAAGGTATACACATATTAGTGACTTGTTTTCTTTGTTGGATTACCTTAATGTTAATTATATTCCAAAAGCTATCATAAAATTTACAGAAAAATCTTCATTCAAAAAAAAAACTTTACAGAATATTGTTAGGTTCTTTGGGGACAGTTACAAAAAAATTAGGCATTAAGAGGATACCATATATGTTGAAGGTATAATTAAATCAAAGAAGAGAGAGTAGATAGATTAAGAGAGGGTGCTAAAAGGTTATAAAAGGACAAAGGTGTCGGCTAATGAACCTTGAAAACTCGGAACCAGAGTGACTTTTTTTTAATTGGCTATAAAAGGTTCCGTTAACCAAACAATATTAAGATGGAGATTGTTAGGTAATCTGATCATAATATATATTGAGAAAATGTGCATGATTACCAAAAATATGATATTTTCTCAATCCGCAGATGAAAATTGACTATTCAAATACTATTAATCTATAATCATTCATTTGAAGTTAAATTAAATACCATCGATAAGTCGATCAATTTAAGAATCCTTCATATTATTGGTTTATTAGGCCAAAAAAAAAAAAAAACTTAATACGTATTTTAATTTTAGGGTTAACAATCACGTTCCAGACGTACGAGATGTCTGCTATATAGCTCAGTTGTTCCTTGTTAGGGTTTTATTGTGATCCTAAAAGGAAATTTAATTTAAGATATAAATAAGAAGTTATTATGTCGTCGAAGATATATATCAAAATAATATTCAAGAAATATTAACCAATACGTTTAATATCAACTTCTTTTAAGTTGGAAACTCATAAGAATTTAAAATTCACATAAGTTTCGTATAGTTTTTAGTTTTGATAAAAAAAAAAAAACTATGGTTTTGATGTTTTATACCAGACATGATGCAACGTAGCAACGAGTACACAAACATTGTAAGTGCAAAAACAAACAAAATAAAGTGGTCATTGGAATTACAATAAAGGACAGGTAAGAGGTATAAATGTGTGGATTAATAATATAAAAAGCATCTCTTACAAGTGGGGAAAGTATATAACAACTGTTGCAATAGTAAAACATGTAACACCCAAACAAACACAAAATATTATACATATACAGTCTATGTGTGTAAATTGTATTATACCAAGAAAAAAATTAAGAAAGAGGAGGGGAGGGAACCATAACCAAAAAAAAGTCAACAGTAAAGACCAAGACTAAAAAGCTTTGTGAAACCAAAATTGCAGCAAACCCATAAAAGAAGTTTACTTTTCGATAATTAGCATTTATTAGGACGAGATTGTTGATTAATCATTTGATTATTTATAGTTTTAAGATCCTAAATCAAAGAAAAAACAAGAATTTCTCCCTAAGCCCACGACATTATCAGCTCTCTTCTCCTCATATCCCAACCATGCATCATCTACTTTAATTTGTATTCGTTGGACAAATCTGATTTTTATTTTTGTTCGATCTCAAGCATTTTAGGTGGCAAATGAATAATATGGGGAATTATTTAAAGAAATTTTATTATGCAAGGAAATAAAAAAAGAAAGAAACTAGAATGGTGGTAAAAGGACAATAAGGTCACATGAACTGAACCAGATTTATTCATGGGTCCCTCTAAATTGGTTCTCTTGCCCATATCTCTCCATCATTCTCATCATAACACTGCTGATTTCTCTCTTCTTGGTTTCTCATTCTTCTTCTGAAAAATCTTGACAACTTTTTTTTGTTTTTGTTTTCTTTCTCTGGATTTAAAAGAGCTATAGCTATTGCTTGAAACAGTAAGAGATATAGATATAGAGAGACAGAGAAAGATGATGATCAGTGAAGTTAGGCTAAACCCACTTTCTATTTATGTATAATTAGGTCAATCACATCACCAATCTAACCTTTTCTCCTCCTCCAATTCTCTTCCTAAATCTAGGGTTTTGCTTGTATCTCCTCCTTTCTCAATTCCCTCCGGAAGCTGTGAATTCATCAAATTCCATTCTCAAAACCAATTCTTGGTCACACCCTTAAGAGATCTGGGTTCTAAAGATGATGACAGATTTATCTCTCACAAGAGATGAAGATGAAGAAGAAGAAGCAAAGCCCTTAGAAGAAGAAGGAGCAGGAACGAGAGAAGTAGCAGAGAGAGAGCACATGTTCGACAAAGTTGTGACTCCAAGTGATGTCGGAAAACTAAACCGACTTGTGATCCCAAAGCAACACGCAGAGAGATTCTTCCCTTTAGATTCATCTTCTAACGAGAAAGGTTTGCTTTTAAACTTCGAAGATCTCACAGGCAAATCATGGAGGTTCCGTTACTCTTACTGGAACAGTAGTCAAAGCTATGTCATGACTAAAGGTTGGAGCAGATTCGTTAAAGACAAAAAGCTTGACGCCGGAGATATTGTCTCTTTTCAAAGATGTGTCGGAGATTCAGGAAGAGATAGTCGTTTGTTTATTGATTGGAGGAGACGACCTAAAGTCCCTGACCATCCTCATTTCGCCGCCGGAGCTATGTTCCCTAGGTTTTACAGCTTTCCTTCGACGAGTTACAATCTGTATAATCATCAGCAGCAACGTCATCATCACGGCGGTGGTTATAATTACCATCAAATTCCGAGAGAATTTGGTTATGGTTACTTCGTTAGGTCAGTGGATCAGAGGAATAATCCGGCGGCTGCGGTGGCTGATCCGTTGGTGATCGAATCTGTGCCGGTGATGATGCACGGAAGAGCTAATCAGGAACTTGTTGGAACGGCCGGGAAGAGACTGAGGCTTTTTGGAGTTGACATGGAATGCGGCGAGAGCGGAATGACCAACAGTACGGAGGAGGAATCATCATCTTCCGGTGGAAGTTTGCCACGTGGCGGTGGTGGTGGTGGTGCTTCGTCTTCCTCTTTCTTTCAGCTGAGACTTGGGAGTAGCAGTGAAGATGACCACTTCACTAAGAAAGGAAAGTCTTCATTGTCTTTTGATTTGGATCAATAATAATTATGATGAAATATTAGTTGGTATTTTAAGAAAAAATAATACACATATATAATTCTATATATATGACAACATAATGCATTGATTTCATTATAAATTTATCAGAGAAATGATATACAGTATGTTCTAATAATATGCATGGTTTCTATGGATTCCGATATAGTCTTTTGTTATGTGTTCTTGAAAATGTTGATTATGTATATAGATGAAGTAGTACTTCTAGCATTTGTACGTCTTTTTTTCCATTGCTATCAGTTATATACCAATGGATCAAATTATTATTTACATTTGGCAAAACAGATCAAAGATTAAGTAAGAAGATTGCAAGTCTGTATATAGAGTAGGAAAAAATGGGTACAAATAAGTGAGATATTATAAGAAGAGACATGAACTAGGATTGGGATCAGTGTAAACCCATGTCTCTCTTGTATGTCTCTGTGGTCAGAAAGTTTCAGAGTTTGATGGGCTGTCTTAGAAAAGTGAATTGTCTCTATATATGTATGTGTGTGTGTTGCATTTTGTATTTATATGTATATATGTAGGTCATTAATTATTGTCCCTGCAATTAATTTGGTGATGGGTTTCTATGTTTGGTTACTAAATATGGCTGCTGCTGCTGCTTTTTCTCTGAAGCTATTGCTGGATATTAGTTAGGCAGAGTTGCAGGAGATGGGCAGTGACAAAACAATAATTAAAAATCTTGTTTCTTTATATCATTGTGATGTCTATATTAGCAAAAAGAGAAGAGCTTCGTTCTTTTCTTTTTTTCTTGGGGCGATTGAAAAAGGTATGATCTGTTTTCACATATATTTTCTGATGCATTAGTTAAATTATGAGACCCTATATTAACAAAAGCTGAAGGCTATAAAATTACGAAAATCTAAAAATCAATTTTATTTTGTGGTCAGTTATGCTTTGTGTTTTGGGTTTCTCTTTGCGTCTCTTGGTCTGAGCCCTGAAGTAATATTACACAATACATATATATACATTGCAGAGACACATTTAATGTAAATAATATTATGTTTATACACATAGGTTATTACATGCATGTGATGATGATATGTAGATCGTATACTAGTACTCCCTCTGTTCCTAGAAGATTGATGTTATAAAGTTTTCACATATATTAAGAAGCAATCATTGTTTAAATATTTTTCAATTACTTTTTTATACTAAATAATTTTTAATAACTTTGAACCAATAGTATTAAAAACAGTTAATCATTACGTCTTGAAGTTTACGATATATTAATTTTAATTAATTAAAAAAGAAAAAAAACTTAAAAAATCAAACTTTGTGGAACAAACTAAAACACTAGAACATCAAATATCTAGGAACAGATGAAGTATGATTTAATTATCACATGTGTGTACTATAGCTAGCATCTAGTTATAGTTATATGATCTGGTTAATCATTACTCATATGATGGTTATGGTTTTGGTATAATTTTATAAACGCATAAGTTAAATCTCAAATTTATTTAGGGTTTATGCATCGCGATGCTAGTATAGCTAACTCATCTCATACTAAAGGTTTGCAAATGAATTTTGGTGAAGTTTAAAGATGCATACGTCCTATATATACGTCCATAGCTAACATATAAGTTTTTAAAGTCGTGATATTAATCTATTATCATCAAACACATGTTTCCATGCATAAGTCGTATTTGAATGATTTTCAATTTTAGTTGTACCAGAGATTGCCATTTATTATAGTACATATTGTTACTTTAAGAAAAATCATTGAAAGATTACAGTTACGCATCTACTGAAGTTTCATTTTAGCGAGTGTATAAAAACAATAATTAAATAGTGTTTTACGTTTTGTCATTTCAATAAACACTGATTAAGCTATAGATTTTTGGGAGATTTAATTTGCAAATACTTCTATTACTTTTACAAATGAATCACGTTGGTTAAGTTGTTTGTTCTCAGTTTTCATCGATCCTTAATAAAAAATAAACCCTGAATAATTTGTTGTGATATTAAGTTTCACGAAAAGTTCTGGTAGAGTAGTAGTACATTTGAATAGATTCTGTGTTCACGAAATTTTTAAAAATATTCATACAATGGCAATTTATGAAATTTCTCTAAAATTTTAGATTAGTCTAGCAAGATAGATACATTAGATCTGACCAAAAAAAAAAAAAGATAGATACATTAGAAAAAATAAAAATCTAGGATATAGCCTTAATCATGCTTAAGATTGGCTTTTGTACTCTCTTAAAAATCTAGGATATATATAAACGTTAATTATCAAATTTGGTGATTTATTTTTTCGTAATTCCTGGATTTGTTTCAATTTGATTTGGTGGATTATATAAACCGTAAGATGACTTCATATCTCAAGAGATCGATGTGAATGAGAATTTTAGAAATTAACTAGAGAAAACGTTATATTGAAATGACGTGACAACTGAAAACCCTAGTTAGAGGAGAGGATTGGGGATTTTCTCGACTCTGTTGGCGGCAAAAATCCCAGACAAAAACAACACACAATCTTTGATTGAAACATTCAAACGTCACGGCGTTTCAACGAGACAAAGTAAAGTAATATCCAAGTTTGACTTTGACCTCTGCGATTTCAGTATTCTAATATTGCTCACTCAGTCCCTACATTATAAACTCTTTATAAACATTTCCAGAGATTATTAAATTTACCAAGTCGAACCAATTTGACTCATGTCATAAAATTAAAACTAATGTAACAAAGCAGAAAATTATAAGCTGAATGGTCTTCTTTCTTATTCTAAACAAAATAATAGATGGCAAAACATAAATAAAGAAAATGAAACATATCATATCATTGTACAAGTACTCAGCTTCATGATCAGTGTTGTGGTATAGTAGAGCAAGTAAACCCAAAATTTGGCTCAAGAACTGCAATAAAACAAAAAGTAAGATCAAAATACCATTCCAAATGTTCAAGTTAATTTAAATTTGATATTAAATACTTGTGTTCTTGGACCAAAGAAGTTGAGTATCAATTAAAGAATGATTCTTATCATCGAGCCGTTTCCAAGTTTTGATTGTATCAACAGCTCCCCAACGTCCATACTTAGTCTTCTCAAGCTGAGCTTCAACTAGTCTTGCTCTCCTCGCCCAACCAACCTTTCCATATCCATGATACCTAAAACAATTAAAACAAAACGTGTGTTACACAAGTAAGGGTTTTATGAGTAAAACAGCGTGTAGTGCAAGTTACCCGGCACCGCCTGCGTAACAAAGGTTGACCCCATGGAGTTCGGCACAGAAGTCGTTGACGTGGTCGTGACCGCTGAAAACACCTTTGACTTCACCTCTTTCGACAAGTTTGGTGAAGAAACCAGAGTTGATAGGTGGAGAACATGTAGATTCTTGTCTCACTCCAGTCATCTCCGTCGATTTGTTGAACAATGCAAATTCCGGCATTGGAATGTGGAGGTAAACCAATCCCGGTGCCGTACTATTCTGTGGAAATGGCCACCTCTTGTGTTCCATCTCAAGCCATTTAGAAGTGTGTTCATACCAATTCTGTTGAGAGGTTCTGACCCAATCATATTTGTAACCAAAGCCATCGAGCTTCGTGTAAGCTCCACCGTCGAGTAGATAGAGATTGAGAATGGATTTGAAGAAGAGAGGCGAGCCAAAAGGACCCTCGATTTGTAGATTGTAATTACCAAAACCGTCGATTTGGTATAGCCAAGCATCGGGAGGGTTTACTTGAGACAACGAGTTTGGGAGTTTCATGATGTATTTCATCATTGTTTCTCTAGTCATGTCGGATTCTTGGTCGTGATTCCCCAAAATGGCCACCCATGGAATCCCCGATTCGATGGCTGGAGCAAATGCCATGTCCATCGATTTTGCCACGTCTCTTGTCTCGCACAATCCATATACATTGTCTCCTGCATTGTTTGTGTTGTTTTAGGCTATTTTTTTCACGCATAAAAACACAAAATTATTGTAAAACCCTACACACATAAAATTTTGTATATTATTTGAAGAATTTGGTACCAGAGAAGACGATGAGATCGGGCTTCTCGGAAGCGATAGTTCGCTGTAAAAAGGAGGTGGTGTTGAGATCAGAGCAGTAAGGAAATTCTGCTGGTGAGACGTCTGAGCATTGTGTCTCTTTGCCGAAACCGTAGTGCATATCTGACACTTGCAGTATCTTGAACCGACCATCTGTATTAAACCGGAGCTGCCTTCTACCGAAGCCGTAGGCGGAAACGTGACATGTTGAAAGACATAAGTAGATCAAAGAAACACTTAGAACAGAGAATAAAACAAATCTCCTCCAAGCTTCCTCCATTCTTTTAGGTTAGTGACTATGAAAACTGGAGATGAGAACGAGAATAATGTGTTTTTTTTTTTTTTTTTTTTTTGTTTATGTTGCACCCTGTTTTTATAGCATTTTTCGATTTGATTTTTTCCCAAAGATAAAATAGCATCAACTATATTTTATTCTAATGGTATATTCTACAATTTTATCAAGTATCTAACCATTTTGGCATATGCTTTTGATTTGTTGTTGACGAATATACATCAAATGAGAAAAACTCTCTTTTTTTTTTTGTGATTTTCTAAAACAAAATCATTTCATATCTAGATAAAATAACTACTCCATCTGTCCCATATTGTTTGTAGTTTTAACTAAAAGCACGATTATTAAGGAAACTTAATTTTGGTTAAAAATCATTAATTAGATAATTAATAAAACTTGTTTTTACTTAAAAACAACAAAAAAGAAGAAGATGAATAGCCACTAAAAACTCACGTCAACTTTTCTTCACTCCAATTAAAGTACTACTTGTAATGAACAAATTATTAAAAAAGTTAAAATTTGGAGCCAAAATTTTTCATAAACAGTTTAAATCTAAAAAATTCAAATTTTACAATAGAGCCAAAACAAAACGAAAACTTAAAGATATCCAGGTAGCAAAAGCTTCAGCATTTCCACGAGAGCTTCGTCCATCTCTTCCTTGGGAGGAAGTTCGTTAAGATCAAAATTTCGAGTGGTGCTAAGATTCGTCTTGTTGGTTGATGAAACATTTGCTGATTTACTTACTTGTTGTTCCATTGCTTCGTTGGGATGAATCTCTTCCTCTTCTTCAAAATAAGGTTTGTTTAAATCAAATTTGTGAGTAGACGAAGGACTTATCTCGTTCAGTAGAACATCTTTTGATTTTTTTTTTTCTTGCTCCGATGCTTTGCCCAGATGAATCTCCTCATCTTCTTCGTAATACGGTTCATTAAGATCAAATTTGAAAGCAGCAGAAGGATTTGTCTTGTTCATTGGTTGACCATCTTTTGATTTGTTTTGTTTTTCTTGCATTTTTATTTGTACATGAATGTTTGTGGCAGTGGAGTATAAATTATTTACTGAGTCAATTGTTAGAGTAGTTGGGACTTTTGGACTTCTTTGACCAAAATTTATTAATTATTTTTTGATTTAAATTAATTACTGTGAAAATATAAATTGTTGGAATAAGTAAAATTTTGCATAGATATGTGAGAAATACAAACAAATTGGAACAAAAAAAAAAAAGCCTAAAACTACAAACAAAATGGAACAGAGGGAGTATGATTTTTAAAAACACTTATTAACACGACGACGACGAGCCCAAATAGACGGAAGAAAAACCCATTATAATGCAAATTTACACAGACCAAAGAAAACATCCCCAAGGAAACAAAGTGAGAGGAAAAAACACCAAAAAAAGGATCATAATACACAATTAAGGATCTCTAGAAACCCTATTGAAACAAACTAATCACAGCTTCCTCAAGTGTTCTTGTCTTTAGTAGCAGCAACATGAGATTTGAACCATGGAATCCACACCGAAGTTGTCTTCTGATATGCTCTATAAGCTTCAGCTCTGTATTGTTGTTTCACCATCCGACGCTCGACAAGAATTGTTACATAGACCAAACACAGAGTATTGACCAATGCACCTATCAAAGTCCATCCTTGACCAAGGTTCCAAGCAAATATGACCAATCCCCACCACCACAATTGCTCTCCCAAGTAATTAGGATGTCTTGAGTAATGCCACAAACCCGTGTCGAGATTGGGGATCTTAGGCTTTCCTTGCTCCTTGAGTTTTTGGTTTCCGGTTACAAACTCGTGAAGCTGTGTGTCTGCGTAGTATGCCATGACGATTCCCGTCAAACAGATAGCCGAGGAAATGAAGTCCCAGATGTTTAGTGGCG
>NW_003302426.1:11876-14826 GCF_000004255.2 Arabidopsis lyrata subsp. lyrata | reverse complement strand
CTTTTTTGTCTCCCAACTCCATCATGTTGTCTTTTTTTTCCTATCTGTTCTGTCTCACTATCTTTTTCACTTCCCACTCTCAAAACACTCGTGTGACTTCTTTAACCTTTTTTTGAGTTTGATAATGCAAAATTGATTCTCCATTTTTCACTTAAGAAAAATGATTTATATTCTTTTGATCCAAATGGGTAATTTGTTCTTCATATGCACCGTTGGAAAATTTATGATTGTATCTTCTTCTGCTATCCATCTGCATATCATAATCACCAACATATTTTCAAATAAGTCACTACATCGTTTTAAGAGTTGAGTCCAACTTGTCAAAAAGAGACTAGACTTATTTGGTCCTAACGTACCATTTTGTCTAAAGTATAGAGCACTTACCACACCCTTTTTCCTTCAAATCTTTTAAAAAGTACAACAAATATCAATAATTTTGTATCAATGTAATTGATTAGTTACCTGAAGCGAGTGACAAGGTGGTGAAGAAAGATTGAAGCTTCAAGACGAGCCAAATCGAGACCAGGGCACAATCTCTGACCACCTCCAAAAGGACTGAAACTACTCGTGTTCATGTCCCTTTCCTATTGTATAAATGTATATCTAGTTAAATATATGATTCATATTAAGTACTATAAGATTATATGTTAAATATATTTTGGTAATTTTACGTACTTGCCATCTCCAGGGATTAAATTTGTAGGGAGAGTCGTAGTAAAGTTTATCAAGATGGACTGATCTGAGATAGGCCAAGAAGCACCATCCTTTTGGTATCACATATCCTTTTATTTCAACATCTTTCATCGCCTTTCTCATCACTCCAATTATAACATTTCCCATTCTCAGTGTCTCTGTAATGACCTGATTATAATTAAAAAGGTAATTAATCACCGTTTAACAAGAGAACTATTCATATAATGAACTAATTCCATGGAAAAGAAGAATATATAAATACCTTTTGTGTAAAAGGTAACGACAAATAGTCATTCCAATATAGTGGCTCTCCTGTCAATTCCTTCAAACTTTTCAGCTTCATGTTTTCTTCCTGATAGAAAAGAATTTTATAAAGTAAAATTAGCTTATAGATTTTAGTGGCAATCATATAGCCACGGCCCACGAGTTAATATCAGCTTATCACTAATTTATTTGAATGACTGATTTTGATTTTTCTATTGTGAAAGAGAGAAAAGCCTATCATTATATCATAAACTTCTTCTTCTTCTATGTCTATAAGATTTTATATAAATTTCATACTAACTACCGAAATTTATAGTCATCTATAATAATGGCATGAAAGCATATAATAAAAATAAATATTTAGCTACCAGTTGACCACTAAACTATTATCACTTGATTATGGTTTAAGGTTAATTACCGTTAGGAGATTGAGGGCAGCGGGAGAATCAGAGAGGAATTTGACGGCGAGGGTGATGAGGACGGGGACAGAATCGTGGCCAGGGATCATCATGTCAATCATATTGTTAGCAATCAAATTGTGAGTTAAATATTCACTTGAGTCCTTAAGCAACACATCCACAACATCCTTAGCAATCACAGTACCATCTTCTTCTTTGTTCTTTGCACTCCTAATTTTGCCTTCTATGATTCTTTCAACTTGCTTCACCATATTCTTCTTAGCTTGGAGAGATCTATGAAGTTGGGTTCCAGGGAAGTTAATTGGTAATGACATGAGTCCTGATATGAAATTTTCAAACTCTTTCTTTAACTCTTCTAACTCTTCTCCTTTCTCTACACTTATCAATGCCTTGGCAAGTACTTTGAATGCAACCTACCAATTAAAAAAAAACAAATTATTACATTTAAAAAAAAAAAAACTAAAAGGGTAATAATTAGTTGTTAAACAAATTAGAAAGAGAAACTTGTAATCATTTTATCAAATGTAATAATTGTAACCATGTTCTTTACAATAAATTAATATTTCCATGGTAACATGATTATGATTGTCCTTTTAATTTCTTAATCAATGCATTAAGTCATTAACTCATACTCCCTCCGTTTTCGAATAGTTGTCGTTTTAACTATGTGCACATAAATTAAGAAACTATTAATGTTGTTAGTTTTTCAATATAAAAATATCATTAATTATCTACCTAAACATAATTTAACCAATAGTAAATCAAGTTGCATAATAAAAATAAATATAAAAAATTAAAAAAGTAATAAATTTTGCATCGAAAACTGAAAACGACAACTAATTAAAAACAAAAAAATTTCCCTAACGACAACTATTCGAAAACGGAGGGAGTATATATAATTAAGTGGAGTATTTAGAACTTTTGTATGAAAATATTAAATTAAGGGATAAGTGTCCTGACAGTCTTGGAGACGTCTTGGAGGAGAACTGGTTGGTCCTCGGACCATAGATCCATGGATTCAGACAAAAACCTGTGCATGTCTCTAACGATTTGAGCTTTGAGAAGTGGTGACTTTAAGAAAGAACCGACTAGTCCATGGAACCTTCTATGTAAACTCCCGTTGATCAGAAGTATCGACGATTTTCCCATTAGCTCCCTCACCGTTTTCGGGTAAAACGGCACGAAAGCCGTCGAGTCGCTCTGTAAAACGGCTCTGTTCACTTCAGCATCCGTCGATACGATCGTCGCCGTTCCAAATATATGCGACTTAAAGACTCTCCCATACCTTCACATACATAAACACGTATATATATATATAATTTTCAGATTAAAGAACACGTATAGAGAGAGGGATAAGAGTTGTTACATGACTCGTCGCTTGTCCATGAAACTCTCAGGATGGTCTGAGTAAGCAGAAGAGACGAACTCGATGGTTTCACCGATGACAGGCCATCCCAAGCTTCCTTGTGGAAAACTTGGTCCGGGAATGTGAGAAATAACCTGATACTCTTTAAGTATTATCGTAGCTGGGGATGATCTGAGAACGTTGATCTTGTAGAAGATGACGATGATGA
>NW_003302426.1:9328-11741 GCF_000004255.2 Arabidopsis lyrata subsp. lyrata | reverse complement strand
ATCTGTCTTGGTATCTCTTTATATAACTTTAATCATGGTGCGGTGTGGCAACAAATCATGTGGCTGATAATTCTTTTATTTTATCTTAGATTTTTTAATATAAATTTATATATAGAAAAGTTTACATATCTACTGGGGGATGAGATACTCATAAGGTAGGTATTTCACCATTATAATATCCCTATTTTTAGTCAATTTAGTTTGAGAAATTATTTGTCTAGATTTTTTTCTCCATTGGTGAGATTTTATACCTTTTTGGGTATCTCATCAATATAGTATTGATATTTTTATGTTTTCAATTTATTTATTTTTTTATGTTAAAAGAGTACAATTTTTCATTCAATCTTAAATCTTATGATAAATTCTAACAACATATCAAAATATAATTTTTATTTTTTCAAATCTCATATTTTTAAAATATTAATGTATTAACTAAAACAATACTAATAATAATTTAATATTATTATATTATCCTTGATTAATATTAATTAAACTAATATTTATATAGTTTAAATTTATGCATAATGGAGCTTAATAAATAGGTAATTTTATTTTATGATTTATAACATAATAAAAAGGAAAAAATAACAATATATAAACTATTTAATTAGTATTCTAAACTATAGAGTATAGAGTATTTGATTTATCACAAAAAACTTTAGCCACTCATAAAAAGACATGTGTCTCATCTTTGATGAGAGAGATGGTATCTCATGGAGTTCTCAAATGAGAACCAATTCAAACTTCTCTGGGCAATGAAGTGTATGATTGATGCAGATTATCAAGAGGTAGCGTTCTTTACAGACTGTTCAGACCTGGTGAAGATGGTGTCTTCTCCAACCGAATGGCCGGCGTTTTCAGTGTATCTGGAGGAATTTCATACCGACAAGGAGAAGTTTTCATCTTTTTCTTTATCTTTAATTTCTCGTAGGGCTAATGTTAAAGCAGATAATCTGGCACGAAAAGTTCGTACATAACCGCTTCATATCACCTATGTAAACAACATTCCTCAGGAATGACTCTTTTGAGCTTTAATTAATTTTGGATGACGAAAAAAAACCAATTCAAACTATATAAATTATGTTTAATGATCACACAACGGATCCAGGAGATTATGTTTCAAAACTCAACATAAAATAAATTTTAGATGTGATAATATATAGTGGATTTGCTAAGAAATATATATCGAGAGAAAGAGAGAAGAAATAAGTTGTTTGAAATTTTGAATCTTTGATAAAGCTGGCACTTGTATATCGATTATTTGAGCCAAACAAATATCTATTATTTTGTTCAAAAAGTAACTAATTGAAGAGGTAAGGTTGTATGAGGAAATTTTTGTATAGAAAATAGACAAAGAATAAATCGAAGAAAAGTGTGCTAAGTGTCTTTTGGCTTGTGGGGTATTTTGGGTGCGAATTCGTGCGAAACTCCATTAGGCCACCTTTCTTATTTCACATATATTTACACATTTTTGCATGATTATACAGGATACATGCATGCCCATATATATCATGTATGTGTCAAGATATGCATTAGATCAGAATGTGTGTACACATGCCAATTAGCTATAGTTGTGAAAATCAATTGATTATTATATTTTTAGAAGTCGTCGAATCAATGACCTTTTGAAATACGGTATACATTAGATCTACTACATATATATAGTGTGGTACTGGGCCACTGGCTACAATACTATACCGTCTATACGTACGCGGATCAGCACGGTTTCTTGGGACTTTGAGAAAATCTGGTTTGCTTTTGATTTGGTTCATATGAGATCAGAACCGGTTAACCAAAATGTATTTTATTTCCTTATATTTGGGGATGCACCATAGCTTAGTCTATAGAATTGAGGCTGGACCGGGCCAGCATCCTAAAAAAACAGAGTCAATTATTGGACCGGCTTTATATTTTAATGTTCATCTTACGTAATGAAACGAAGCTCTACAAGAAAAGTATGATTAATGCTAATTCAATCTCCTCATGATTAGACCACATGCGCACCTTCTCACTTTCATATAAACGTATACATAATACATGTAAGTTATAACCAATATAAATAGTGTGTATATGACTATGAGCGGTATAATATATTAATTAGAATCTAAGGAAGTGAGATTCTTTAGCCGCTTGAATACTTTGGCGATCGTTGATTGTACCATACTTTGAGCCTGAAAAGCTAATCTTTTCATTGTAATTAAATAACTAAACTTTTGACTAATGCCAAACAAGAAAATTTGCCATTCTCTTTTTATTCACTTTATAATAGTGTTGTTAAAAAATAATCATTCTTATGGGAAACCCTATGATTCTTTAATCATATCTATTAACGCCAATTTGTAAGCTTTACATTCAAGCAATACCTAACACGGGGAGCTATCTTATTACCATATGATCGTCACTTAAGTAGTAT
>NW_003302426.1:6044-9228 GCF_000004255.2 Arabidopsis lyrata subsp. lyrata | reverse complement strand
TTTTGATAAAGAGAAAAAGGGATAGATTCATACAATACAAATTTAGTGCTTTGATCATATCTAATTATTGCATGAGTGTCTTTAATTTAAGGGCGTGCATCTTTGGAAATCCGAGAGGGTTTTTGACTAAAGTATTCGTAAATTTGTATATTTGCTTGCCCCAGAAAGTCACCAAGATTGAGAGAATTGATAGAACTAGAATAATAAAAAGAACAATTTGAAATCAATGAGAGCCAAATAATATGCACATATAAATGCAATGTTATTTACAATTTTGGGAATTGTGGGGTTGTTTTCATTTGGACCATATCTTCATGTGAAGAACCACTTGAGCTGGAGAATATTTCTTTCCCAATTGATCTCACAACATATCTCTAGGGTTTTGGATAGCTGAGAACATGATCCTTTGTCCTCTTTATGAAATTCATGCAAAACCACTAACATTTTGTCCCTTCGTTGAAATTTGTGCTATCCGTTTTTTTTTTTTGCCAGATCTATGGACAATGTATATTATAAGGAACAACACATATGCTGTTAGTTAGGAAGTGTTAAAATTGAACAAACTCTATAGGAATCAAATCTTTGTAAGTAATCAGTTTTTCATTAGTGCCCACATGACCATTGACTGAACCTAACATCAACAAGAGTTATGCTTCAAAATTAAACTCAAATGAATCAAAAGCTATAGAATATCTTCATAAGTGAGTAAAGGCATAGTTTAGGTAAAAAGTTAATCTGCATTGTTATCGGTTTCTCTACCATTGATTCGCTTCTTCGTTTGGTGTTAGATTTCTCGCCTCCAACATCCATTCGAAGAGCTCTCGTTGTTGCTTCTATGGTAATAGTGGCTCATCTGCCCCAAACCAGCTTTGCAGCTACTACAGGACAACAAAAACATTATAAGCAAAAAGTAGATAGTTTAGACTATCAGGGAATGTCATGAAGGTGGGTCTCTGCTAAAAAAACATTGTCATTTTAAAGTAGAGATAAAGTTCTAACTTTAACCTTATACAAAAGAACAGGTAAAACCTGCAGGGTCCTCACATAGGTGTCGACAAGTGATATCAAACACTACAGAGGAGATTCATGGACCACTAAATGCAAGTCTTAGGGTCTCTCACATGGAGATATTGCAATCATTTACTCACCAGAAAAATATTTGTTAGTCGAATAGACAAGAGAATGGTGAAAAAAGAAAACCGAAATGCAATTCCAGGTAAGCAATGACCCCTACTCACTAAAGGAGTGAGAGGTAGTTGTATGTGAAATTGAGAAAGACAAACATAGATGACAATGCAGGAAAGAGGAAAACCGACAAATCAAAATCTTTCTACAGAAGAACAATACACGATCCCTCAAAAAGTATCTCGGAGTTTTCCGGTGACCATAATCTAGAAAATAAGCTAAAAGGTTTTCATGTCCAAGTAACATGATGGAGAATCTGCTTTACACTTCATTTTCCTTTAGCCGTACATCAACCAACAAAGAGTCAAGTAGACAGTAATAGTTAGCTAGCTATAACCATTGGCTAGCTAAAACGTTTCCATAAAAAAAAATCTTAGTTATTTGACCTTGTGAGAAAAAGAATGGATAGCTCAAGAAAATGAACACTTAAACGTCTTCCAAGTTCTCAATGAATTAATTTGGTTCTCTTCGAGACAGAATCCAAAATTGATAAACACTCTTTATGCATAGAAGAAGACATTGCTCTGATAACCTATTAAAAAGCCCAATTTCAGCCCATTCATGTAACGGAACCGTTAGCCATCAGGGTTTTACTACTTGGAAGAAGACGGAGGCCTCATAAATCTTAAGGCTAACAGACGAATAATAATACGCCACGTGTATAAATGAACCGTCACCGCCTTATCGTTGCCGCTGTCAAAACGAACAAATAGTTTCGTGCTCGGAAAAAAAAAAAGAGAAGCTTCAGAAAAATGGTGATTTTATCGGCGAGCTCCACCGTGAGAGCTGCCTTAGATACACAACCTAGACTTCCGTACAACCCTAATGCGCCGCGAAAAGTTAAGAAAACCCCTAACAATAATTCATTCTTACCACCACCGTCACCTCCACCGTCTCCAGGAATCAGCATCTCCGTCGCTGATTTGCTCAAGCGTCCCGCAAGTAAAGGTAGACGCTTTAACTCGGGTTTGATTCAATTTCGATGTTTCGTTATCAAATCTCTGTTTGATAAACCAGACTCTAATGAATTGTAGAAGAGTTCTCAAAATTTTCAATTCCTGGTTCTATTAGAGATGGTTTTTTACTAAATATTTGTTTGTGTTATATATGTAGAATTAACTGTTGACGTTGATGATACGTATATGGGATATGAGACATGGTCTCCAAGTCCACCAAAGTTGGAGAAACCAAGATCAGTCTTCAATGCTGCTTCTTTGGCCTTCATAGGCGATTCCATTTTTGAGGTTTGTTTTTTCCATTACAATCTGAGCTTTGTGTTTCATGCTTTTAGGCAAGCTTTTGCTCTTAATTCTTGTTGGATCAATCTTGATAGACTTCCCTTGATTGGAATGAGCAATTTTCTTTCCAGAAAGTTTTGCCGCGAATCAGACTTCATTAATAGTTTTCTCTTGGTTGTGTAGCTATATGCTCGTAGGCATTTTCTTTTCCCTCCGCTCAGTATTGAAGATTATAACGATCGTGTTAGAGCAGTGGTGCGCTGTGAAGCACAGGTTTGTTATCTTTTGACCTCCTGTGTTTTCTTAAATCAGTATTGTATACTGTTTTGATGTTATCTCCATTCTTGAAAATAGTGTATTGGTGCTTGTTCGGTTTCATGATTTTGCGGAGTAGTTTTGTTTGTTTCACCTCGTTACACTGTTAATATGGGAATTCATTACTTCTTCATATTGGTATCAGCATAACCATCTTAGTTTTCTTATATGTTGGTCATCTCAGAAATTTCACATATCATTCATCTTGTCATCATTTTCCTTGTTTGAACATATATAATGTTAACTGTTAACTTTTCTCATAATTTTATTCAGTATGCTTTGCTGAAGAAACTTGTTGATGATGACTTCTTAACAAAGGAAGAGAGGTCAGTACACAAAACCCACTATTTCAGCATCCAACTTCTCTCTGCTGAGATACATGATTCCACTTCTTATTGGTTTCTATCCATCTGATGAATTTGTATTATCTCCAGGGATATCTTAGG
>NW_003302426.1:0-5891 GCF_000004255.2 Arabidopsis lyrata subsp. lyrata | reverse complement strand
CAATTTCTAGATTGGTTATCTGTATCTGACAAACGGGAAGAGATTAGAGAAATAATGCAGAAGCTAGGATTCTCAAGCGACTCTTCAACTGAGATCGTGATTGAAGAGGCCAAGCCCAAACCATCAGAATCCAACCTCTCAAACTTCATACTCAGTGAGTTAAATCTATCTCCTCCACTAAATTCGATCATAAACTTCATCATTTGGTGGATTCGCTTGAAGCGACACAAGTCCTAATCATCTTCTCCTTCCTGGTTAATTGGTAGACGAGCAAGTGGTGTCATAATAGTTGTAGAAAAAGGTCTCTACTCTTATCGGATCATGGAAAAGCTGAAGAATCAAAGTTTCCTTAGAAGGCCGGTGTAGCATTACAGTGCTCACTTAACCGGAGAAGACGATTTTTGTATACGTACATACGTATGTATGAATGTGCAACTCCTACTGGTTGGTCAAATCAAAGTGCCCATTTGTGTCTTCTGTCTCAACCATGATACTTGCCCTCATGGGTTGTTTCTTGAGCTAGTCTATTAGTGTACTAACATATATATGATATTAAAAGTTTAAACCAAAAGAAGATATGTAATATCTTTAGTTACTCGCATTTTAGTACATCATTTTTTAGCAAGGTAAAAGACATTGAATCATTGATCTTATCATATAAATTCAGAATCTTCAGCAAGTTGAGACACTGCTACTTGACTATAACATAGTAATTCAATAATGAAGTGTAAATTGAAGTTTGTGATTTGATCTAATCCAGCTCGGCAACATCCTAATCCAAGATAAAAGCAAAACTAAATACTGTATCTACTATCTATCTAGTAGTCTATAAATTTAATAGACGAGACTAGATTCGGTGGTCATTAGTGACTTTTCTTTATTAGTAGGCCCATATTTAACAATCGGGCCCATAATCGTCCAACGAAAAACTTGTTACTATTCTAATAGATTACAATGGACCGACCAAATCAATCAATGTAAGATTCGTATTATAAAATATCATCAATTTTCTATCTTTCCTTTACTAAGAAAGGTCGGTATTTGTTCTTCTATAATACCAAAATTAGACGCCACGAGCAAATACAGCTGAAAATGGTACATCAGAATAGTAGATCAATATTTTATATTTCCCGAATCAGTTATCAAATGTGTTTTTGGCTAAGATTGCTTAAGTAAAGACATTTGTCAAAACCATCACGCACAAATCAAAGATCATTTTCGAAGAGTTCTAGCAAAAAAAGTTATGCATTTCTTTCGTTTTCATTTTCGAAGATAAATGATCGATATTGATGTGAATGGTTTTAAATTGAATATGTGGCAGTCTCATCGATATTAGTTTTCTTGTTTGGCAGAAAAAAAAACACGAAGATAAAACATACTATCATAATGTTGTAGCTCCTATCTTTTACTCTTTTAGCCACTCATTTTGATTGTAACGTCGATACGGTTTTGTCCTGTAACATGCACATTATCCAGTTGATGATCATGGGTCCTATCGACAAGGTTGACGTGTCATCATATCATGCCACACTTATTGTGGTTCCCACTCTTTTCTTGCTTACATGTCATCCTAATCCCTCGTTCGTTGATCATCACCATTGGATATCGAAGTAATTAATACAATTCGGATCAGACTCAAATTTTGTTTCTGCCACGTATATAAAAGATTAAAGGATATTTAGTCTCCTTTGGTATTCAAATTTCAATTCTTATCTCGAAAATTATGTAATGCATGCATGATATCGTAAAAACGTTTAAAAAGGCTCGTTGTTTGTATCATTATGTTGTTGTTGTTTTTTCCTTATTTGATAATGTTTCTAGAAGAATGTTGGATAAAACTTTTGGTATATTTTAGAGAAATGAGGAGATCAAAATATGATATGTAGATAGAGCGAAGAAGAAACGAGACCTTTCATATAAGATAAGATAAGGCAGTCTCGCGCGCTGAAAAGGAAAGCAAGAGCTAGCCAAAACAACATAGATATTAATTAATTAAGCTGTCGAAATAAATGTACCCTATAAACTATATATTTAGGAACCTCTCCTTGTTATATATGGATAAGTTTAATAATGTGTCGATTGTGAAAGGTACACCATATATGAGTATATCTTAATGCTTACTTGGATTCTTTATTTGAAAAAACTATGTATATGGTGCGTTAAATCAATGAAATACCTAGAGTGTGTAAATTAAATCAAATGTTAGTTTATAAGCCTGGTGTCATAACTCGTAATTAAGATAGTCACTAGGGGTTCGTTTCTTTTTAGTTTTTTTCATTCCATGTCAACGTATCATATAGAAACCACGTGTGGTCATGATAATTAGAACGTGAATGAAATTATTTTGCCACTGATGAGTCAATAATAAGGAATTCGAGTCGTCTAAAAATCCAATAAAACTATCCAAAATTGAATCACACAGTGTTCTGTCTGCATTATAAATTCATAGGATACCACTTGCAAAGATATTATTATTTCATGGATGACGACATATCCAATAATTAAGTATATATCTTTGCTCAAGGGACAGGCATGCATATGCATGTTGCAGCATAATTAATCAGTACACTAAATGAGAATCCCAATTCTTTCACAGTAAAAAAGTATTGAACTCCAACGTTGTAATACATACGAAAACGTTGTTTAACTTTTACTGTGATTGCACACTGCACTCAAATTTGCAGCTACGTTGAATTATTGATGATCGTTAATATATACAATATATTCTTTTTTTCTCGGATATAAACTTATATTTTGTTGTTGTTGCGGGATTAAGGATATAATTATTGTTTGGATCGGCTATATGTAATAGGTGCATGAATTTTCTCTGATGATGCTGGATATCATTTTAGTCCAATCCATGGATCAAACGTGATGAGCTATCAAAAAAAGGTTTGCCGGTGTAACATAAAATATTATTATCTCTCGCGGATTAGAATTTTTGTAATAAAGATGTATTGACAGCAGCTGGGATCTAAATCCACATGACCTTCGCCGTTAGCTTCTCTTTTCTGGAGCTATATTATTATTGAGGTAACTTGAGAAACAAGAGAGCGGACCGAGCTCGTGAAGTCTATAAAGCTAAAGTCAAAGAAAATTCTAGATATCCTATTGTGATAAAGATTAAGAGATTTAGAATATTTACTTATTGATGTTTATCTATTTCCTATTCAAATTAAGTTAAACATAAGTTAGTTTTTATATATAGTATATTGTGTATCAATTCTATTGAGATCAATAACACATAATAAAAAGTTTTTCCCAAATCATTCTCTAGTTTCTACCATTATTTTTCTTGTTGTTTTACATAGTTAATCTGAACATTTGGGATTGAATTAGGATATGATAATAAAATTAAAACACCCACCCGTACAAGATTTTCCTTGACGGCCGTAAGATCCGGAACTAGAAAGTCAAACACTGTTGCAGTGATAATACTTTGTTTTTATTCACGCGCGGCGCGTGAGTGACAAATAAGTATGTGAGTGGAAAAGGAATAAAAGCTAAACTAATGAAGAAGAGAAAGCAGAAGAAACTCGGAACGCGGAAACTGTTGTTGTCATCGCAGTTAACGGGTTTGGTTTCTAATGACTCAATTTTATTATTTCTCTATTAGTACTATTTGTTTACATATTTTGCTCCTTTCATTTTCACTTTAATTCCCCCACGCAGCTCAAAGCAATATTAATAAGTAACAAAAACAAATCTAAACAAGAAAAAAGAAAGAAAATAAGTACCAGTGATCAATGTGTCATAAGATCTAAGAGCATTAGTTATAAGGATTTTTTGTTAAATATATATAAATAAAATAAAATAACGAAAAATCCAAATTGATGCATGCGCAGTTGCCTTGTAATTAGCATGTAAGATATATTTTGAGGAGTATAATATTAATATGGATATGAAAAATGTCAAACTGTCTATTAATTATTCGCAAGTTTTCTACACCAGATTCAACTTATAAAAAAAATCAATACCAACCAAATTTAAATAAAAACTATGTGTTATGAAGTATTTCATCGTAGAAGTTAAATGGTCTATGTGAATATATAAATTAGAACATAACAACAAATCAGGACAAAAATATATATGTTTTTTATTAAATAAAAATAAATATATATGATTATATAGTTGTTTACATTTGTTAATATCAGTGGTTTTTGCTGTGGCTAGCTCTTTGCCATGTATGATACGTGCCGCTGCATCTTTGTTTCGCTTGACTACTACTTCTATAGTACTGTGTTTATTCTTTTCTTTTTTTCTCAAGTACTGTGTTTATTCTTTTTTTTTTTTTTTTTTCTCAAGTACTGTGTTTATTCATGACTCGAATATTTGTTTCTATATATCATAGGACGACAAAGCATGGTTTTTATTCAATGTAATCGATAGCGTTTTAACTTTAATGATGCTTTACAAACACGATATCTCCCTTTTTCGACACCCTATCTCTTCGATTAGAACAATTATTGTGTATGTTTGCGTGTTTTGATGAGTATATTATAGTACTACTTGTTTGAAATTATCAATTAATATAAATTTATAGTTCACCCCCTTTCATAAATATGAATACGACATATCAACAAAAATTTATGAAATTGTGTAGACACAACCAGCCATATATAGTTTGTAACGTCGAATCTCGATTTCTCCGATGGTCACAGCTATTGATAATCAATAATTGAACAAATCATGATCACAAATCGTCTTAATAATTAATATGAATGGCCATGTAATAAGCTGTTAGAAGTTCTATCAATTAAATATATAGCTTGATATTTTAAAGAAAATAATTTAGTAAATTTTAATCCCACGATAAAACAAGACGAAGTTTATGGTTATAAAGTCTTAATTAAATATGTATAGTTTTAGGTAGAGATATCAAAGACAAATTTAATTTTTCAAAAGTCTGCAAGTGTTCAGTGGTTTAGTGGTTGAGATAACGATTGGTTTTTGTCTAACGAATACGCTCTTTCATTTTGCTAGCCCAAAAATCTCACTTAATAATACTTAATTACTAATTAAAATTCAAAAATAATTTGGATCGGGAGAGGTGCAGACACGCGCCAAATTGGACGAATACGTAGCGGGAACTGAATTATTTGTATGTAATTTTTGTTGTTGTCAATTGTAAGGTTAAACGCCGAAAAAAATGTAAGGTTAATTAACGTTTCAATCAGACAAAGGAAAAGTTAAATAGATGTGTAGTAAAAAAAAAAAAAAAACATATTTTGTTTGTCGTCTTTGTCTTAGAATTTGTGGTGGCTAAACTTAACCCGTGACACTTTGCAAGTATTGTTGGGCCATTTACTACAACGTGCAGAGAAGCGCGTTAAAAAATCACGAAGCATTAAACAAAGAGACATTCTGGAGATTATGGAGAATTCTAATCTCGTACCGAATTTAGCCAAACAAAAGATTAGTAGAAGTAATACTCTGATAATCGATTTGCATAAAACTAATCTGAAAACGGAAATCGATATGGCATTTGCATTTGTTGCAAGTGTTTTTATTTTTAATCAATATATAATATATATTTATTGAAAAAAAAGAGCAAAACTCCAACTTAAATCATACTACTAACTTATAACCAAAGCTCCAACTTAAAACGAACTAGAATACCTTTTTTTTTTTACTTTCAAATAAATATTTTACTTTACACTTTTGGTTGGAAATCTAGTAGACTAGTAACTAGCTGAGGCAATTTATTTTTTCCTTACTATGATTACTACAAATATGGTGGGAAACGTGACTAGTAATTCGTCTTCTCCAGAAACTTATACTTTATTCGTCTAAATTGCTTGCAATAGAACTTTACTAATGAACATTCAAATCACAAATGACCTTTTTTACATAATACTACAATCCTAAAAACCTTAAGTAAGGTATTCAAT
>NW_003302427.1:0-14583 GCF_000004255.2 Arabidopsis lyrata subsp. lyrata | reverse complement strand
TTATCAAAGCATCATTAAAAATCTAGCCCTCTTTGCCCATAAAAACTAAGAATAAATTTTGAGTGTGGATTTTAGCACCCACATTTTGGCGCCGTCTGTGGAGAAGAAATAGATTCTTCTGACACCGAAGCTAACGCCTCCGTTGCAAAACAACGAAAATGGATCCCATGTCCTCCGATTCCACGATATCCGGCTCCTCAGCTCTGATCTAAAACGTCATCGACCTGGAGCAACGCCTCCCGACGGATCTCCCATTGGGAATCCAAACCACAAACTCCCGTGAAAACAACACGGAGAACTTACCCCAAAATTCGACCTCGTCCGACTCGGAACAACCTCCTCCCCTCCCCCACGCAAGTCGAGGGAGAGAAGATTGCAGTACATCGCAATCTCCCAGCCAGATCGAACTGCCATTGCACAACCAGATCGGCATCACTGAGCAAATCGCCAGAAGATCCGCCGACGAACTGGCCGAACTCCTCAAAATGATCCTTACCTTGGTCGAAAGAAGCCAAACACAGGAAATCTTACACCGAAGCCTAGTCGCGCGGATGGAATAGCAATAGCACGAGCTCACCAACGTGTTACCTGAAGCAGGGAGGCTCCTTCCTTAGGCAACCCCAAATCCTCCTCCATCCGCCCTAGCGGTACGACTCCCCCCTCGGAATCGACCCCTCGAACTCACCTCGACTTTATGGGAATAGAGGTAACTCCTCGCGTAAATCGACAGGTCGCATACCTACGATCGATCGACCTACACCTACACCCTCTTCCCTGGGAAACCCATCCGCAGAAACAGAGACCCGAATCACACCGACCTTTCCCAGGTTACCGTCTCCACCGCTCATACCACGAGGCTACTCGCCGCCCAGGTACACGTGGTTACGGAACCAAACACCCGCATCAACTTCCCACGCCCCCGAGAACCTACCACAGTTACGAACTCCAGTTGGAGATCTCCCCTCTAGTCCCACCCAATTATGGACCTCGACGAGAAATCTTCAAAACGGCTCCGTAAACTCCCAAATGCCGTTTAACAATGCGAGACGCAGCATCCCACCTGTGTACTTCTCGAAGCAAACACAAACAATCGATCCTAGGGGCATCGTTGATATGAAAACCTTCCGCAACTACGCTGCGAGACCAATGCTAATATGGCCCAAATGCACTATAAGGTGCAGATGGCGGTGAGCTATGCTCCTGACATAGATCGAGTAATAGAAGGAATGAGACAAACTCCGTTCACGGATAGAATCGCTCACTTCCGTATACGCGATGCCGGAAAGTTCTGCTTCCAGAATATGACGGCACGACCGATCCGAAAGCTCACCTGAGGGCATTTCGCCTAGCCATAACAAGAGCATACCTAACCGACGAAGAGAGCGAAGCAGGACACTGACGCTTCTTCGGAGAAAACCTTGTAGGTCACGCCCTAGAATGGTTCGCGAGCCTCGAAGGGAACTCGATCGATAATTTCGACAAACTAGCAGCTGCATTCCTTAAACAGTACTCGGTGCTGATCGTAAACAGAACATCCAAAGCTGACCTATGGAACCTAACTCAGCTCCAGAACGAACCTCTGTGATCCTACATCGAAAAGTTCAAAACGACCAAATCAAGGATCGCCAATCTAAACGAAGAGGTTGCCCTAGAAGCCCTCCGCAATGGCTTATGGTTCTCCTAGAGATTCCGCGAGGAACTCACGGTCTGGTAAACTTCCACTTTAGATAACGTTCTCCACAAAACGCTCTACTTTACTCGAGCCGAGGAGGAAACCGCCTATCTAGCTCTCAAATTCAGAGAATCAAAAGGGCAGAATACCCTGTTTAACGCCAAGAAAATAGACATGAAATGATCCGAGTCCAAAATTACCAATAAGCTGCCGCCCTCTTCTACAACTCCAAGATCAAAATCTGGAGATTTTGTGCGGGGGAGCTTGTTCTCCGAAAAGTATTCAACAACACGAGAGAGCTAAACGCCGGAAAATTAAGCACCAGTTGGGAAGGTCCCTACTGGATTACCGAGATAGTCCGTGACGGCATCTACAAGCTCGAAAAAGTAATAAACGAGGTACCAGAGTTACGATCTTGGAATGTCATGCATTTCAAAAAATTATTACTACTGAGTACTCAAAACAATCGAACTATGATAAGGCTTGATCCTTTGACAGGGTACGTAGGCAGCTCCCCCCAAGAGCGAACCCACCACCACCACCAATCACATCCATGCCCCCGAGCGAGCAGCAAGAACGCTAAGGATGCCACTAAGATAAAAGTTGATCAGCTCGCGACTAAAAAGCATTTACAATTCGATTAATTCACTCGTAAGCTTACGATACAACAAGCTCAATACCTATACGATTGGCGGATCTACTTGGTGATCTTGCTTCCAAAAATCCGCAAATACGCTGCATGACCTGCACACCTAGAACAACCATGTCAAAACTCATCTCTTAGGTCTGCGACTTCGCAGCTCAACCCGCCGGTCCAAACCAAGAGAACTTGGCAGAATCATTCGCAATCTTGCGATACAACAAGCCCAATAACTAAAAATTGGCGGATCCACTCGATGATCTTGCTTCCAAAAGTCCGTAATATGCAGCATGACCTGCATAAATTCCGTCAGGCAAAGAACCTGGTCAAGGAGAATCTGGTGGTTTCATTCGCAATCTTGCGATCCAACAAGCCCAATGCCTCGAAATTGGCGGATCCACTCGATGATCTTGCTTTTAAAAGTCTACAAACAGGCAGTCTGACATGCCGAATTTTTGACTCAATAGAGCTCAACTAAAACTAATCCGCCAAACTCTGTTTCCCAGGTCCACAACTCCGCAGCCTAACTTGCCAAATCCGAACCGAGAAAACATTGCATATCCATCAATCAAAAAGGACGCAAACTCGTAGTCTAGCCTGCTGAAGTCCTAACCAGCATTTCTACTTGAATATCTCACGAAAAAGAGCTTCAAATCTCAGCCATTTGTTCGCAGATCCGTGCTAACAGTCAAATAAACTTGATCTAATCCAAGTTTTACGTCCCTGAGACAATATTTCTGCTATCACACCTAACCTGGAATTCCGCTCATCGAGCTCGCTCACTCACTCGATGGGCTGGGGGGCAACTGTTGAAGCTGAAATTCGCGCCTCCGATTCTACATGCGTAAACACCAATTGGGCCCTCAGATTTGTATAAGGCCCATTAGCTCACGAAGTAGAGATGCGCAGCTACCAGCAGATCAAGAACCAGCCAAGAGGGAATCTCGGAACGGACCTAAAATATAGGAGCAGTTGGTGCGGACCTTGACTAAAATAGCGGAACATACCTGATATCTAGGAGAAAATGGCGTGGATGTCGGAGCTCCTGACCTAGTTCGAAGACCTATATTAGGAGAGGAGGACGACCTAAAGAGGATCATCGCCTACTTTCCTACTAAGACCGAATACTCTAAATACTTGTATTCTCATACTTTCCATTGTAATATGTTGATCTTCATCAATAAAATCCTTTCGTTCTTTGGCAGTTCAATTCTCAAAGCATCATTGAAAATCTAGCCCTCTTTGCCCATAAAAACTAAGAACAAATTTCGAGTGTAGATTTTAGCACCCACAGTTTACATTAGCACAAATGATGAGAAAAATAACAGGTATTGTTCATGTTGTTTGTGCACATGCATGATAAGGGAACTCAAGTACTCGTCATGAAAGCAACTCGAGAGATATGTCATGCCTGATGAATCTCATACCTTAATGAACTTGTCATGTCTAAGGGTCAGTAGCATCAAATTTTCATTCAGAATATAGAAGACCATACTCTTCACACCCACAAGATGTGCCTCCATCTCCAATGAAACATGACATTGAATAGGTTAGATATACAAAAAAAAATAAGACAAAGATGTACTAGAAATGTACAACGAACGAAATTGTGTCCATAGTATGCATAATCCTTTATGAAAAATACTCTAAAATTATATATTCATATATTTAGAAGTCGTTAAAATTATATATAGTTCAGCCTACATATTTTTAGAACATAGTCTAATTCCACTTAACTTGACGACACTTTCTTATCAAAGGTCTTAGAGAAATATTGGGCAAAACAAATAAGTTCAAGTTATGCCTACATATACAAACTATGTGACAACATGTAGTTAAGATCACAAATCTCAGCAGGGGTTTTGTTTACGCATGTCGTTTTGAGGGGTCAAGTATTTCTGGGAGCGGTATAACGAGTTAGCATCTAGTAATTACTATTATCCTGTTACTAAATACTAATGTGAAACTTTGGACCTAAAACATCACCTTGGACAACATGATAACAATGCAACAGTTCTCAACAACATTGTTCTCTTCCAATGTAGTCTTTCATCCTCTAGAACCTTCCCTTGATGGATCAGCATCTGCTGTGCACCGTGAACAGTTTCTATAGCTTTTCATCAGAGACCTGAGATCACCAAAATGTTAATATGCAATTTAATTATATCTGAAACATCCAGTCACATTTACATAAAACTTAACCTACAAAAGCCAAAAAATAAACACGTTTCCATGAATCAAATACATAGACATCCTTTAGCTAAAAAGGCCATCAAAGAATCTGTGAGACTAGTAATGAAACAATTAAGTCACACCAACAACAATTTCACAAAATTTTATATCCATAATAAGTGCCTCTTATATTACAAATCTATAACATACTTCTACAGATGAAACCCAAATAAGATCCTAAGTATAATTAGCACTATTAGAGAAGCAAAATCAGATTCCAGTAAGATCACGAAAGCAGCAAATTAGATGGAACAAAATACAACGCTGAGATTATAAACAACACTCCAAAAGTTAGCCCAAACAGACTCGCGGAAAACCCTAATTCGAATTCGAATCAGTCCATATAAACGGAATCATGAATCGTCACGGAAAATTTCCCAACCCTAAACAAAAATATGTTGCAAAACCTAGAATTTCAAATCAGAGTCGCACGAGATTCACTAATCCTCAAATTTTTCCCCAATTGCAAAATCATAATTACGAAACCACCAAATCAGACGTAATAAACAGTTAACGCGAATAGAGAAAACCTTGTAGGTCACGCCCTAGAATGATTCGCGAGCCTCGAAGGGAACTCGATCGATAATTTCGACAAACTAGCAGCTGCATTCCTTAAACAGTACTCGGTGCTGATCGTAAACAGAACATCCAAAGCTGACCTATGGAACCTAACTCAGCTCCAGAACGAACCTCTGTGATCCTACATCGAAAAGTTCAAAACGACCAAATCAAGGATCGCCAATCTAAACGAAGAGGTTGCCCTAGAAGCCCTCCGCAATGGCTTATGGTTCTCCTAGAGATTCCGCGAGGAACTCACAGTCCGGTAAACTTCCACTTTAGATAACGTTCTCCACAAAGCACTCCACTTTACTCGAGCCGAGGAGGAAACCGCCTATCTAGCTCTCAAATTCAGAGAATCAAAAGGGCAGAATACCCTGTTTAACGCCAAGAAAACGGACATGAAATGATCCGAGTCCAAAATTACCAATAAGATACCGCCCTCTTCTACAACTCCAAGAGCAAAATCTGGAGATTTTGTGCGGCGGAGCTTGTTCTCCGAAAAGTATTCAACAACACGAGAGAGCTAAACGCCGGAAAATTAAGCACCAGTTGGGAAGGTCCCTACTGGATTACCGAGATAGTCCGTGACGGCATCTACAAGCTTGAAAAAGTAATAAACGAGGTACCAGAGTTACGATATTGGAATTTCATGCATTTCAAAAAATTATTACTACTGAGTACTCAAAACAATCGAACTATGATAAGGCTTGATCCTTTGACAGGGTACGTAGGCAGCTCCCCCCAAGAGCGAACCCACCACCACCACCAATCACATCCATGCCCCCGAGCGAGCAGCAAGAACGCTAAGGATGCGACTAAGATTAAAGTTGATCAGCTCACGACTAAAAAGCATTTACAATTCGATTAATTCACTCGTAACCTTACGATACAACAAGCTCAATACCGATACGATTGGCGGATCTACTTGGTGATCTTGCTTCCAAAAATCCGCAAATACGCTGCATGACCTGCACACCTAGAACAACCATGTCAAAACTCATCTCTTAGGTCTGCGACTTCACAGCTCAACCCGCCGGTCCAAACCAAGAGAACTTGGCAGAATCATTCGCAATCTTGCTATACAACAAGCCCAATAACTAAAAATTGGCGGATCCACTCGATGATCTTGCTTCCAAAAGTCCGTAATATGCAGCATGACCTGCATAAATTCTGTCAGGCAAAGAACCTGGTGAAGGAGAATCTGGTGGTTTCATTCGCAATCTTGCGATCCAACAAGCCCAATGCCTCGAAATTGGCGGATCCACTCGATGATCTTGCTTTTAAAAGTATACAAACAGGCAGTCTGACATGCCGAATTTTTGACTCAATAGAGCTCAACTAAAACTAATCCGCCAAACTCTGTTTCCCAGGTCCGCAACTCCGCAGCCTGACCTGCCAAATCCGAACCGAGAAAACATTGCATATCCATCAATCAAAAAGGACGCAAACTCGTAGTCTAGCCTGCTGAATTCCTAACCAGCATTTCTACTTGAATATCTCACGAAAAAGAGCTTCAAATCTCAGCCATTTGTTCGCAGATCCGTGCTAACAGTCAAATAAACTTGATCTAATCCAAGTCTTACGTCCCTGAGACAATATTTCTGCTATCACACCTAACCTGGATTTCCGCTCATCGAGCTCGCTCACTCACTCGATGGGCTGGGGGGCAACTGTTGAAGCTGGAATTCGCGCCTCCGATTCTACATGCGTAAACACTAATTGGGCCCTCAGATTTGTATAAGGCCCATTAGCTCACGAAGTAGAGATGCGCAGCTACCAGCAGATCAAGAACCAGCCAAGAGGGAATCTCGGAACGGACCTAAAATATAGGAGCAGTTGGTGTGGACCTCAACTAAAATAGCGGAACATACCTGATATCTAGGAGAAAATGGCGTGGATGTCGGAGCTCCTGACCTAGTTCGAAGACCTATATTAGGAGAGGAGGACGACCTAAAGAGGATCATCGCCTACTTTGCTACTAAGACCGAATACTCTAAATACTTGTATTCTCATACTTTCCATTGTAATATGTTGATCTTCATCAATAAAATCCTTTCGTTCTTTGGCAGTTCAATTCTCAAAGCATCATTGAAAATCTAGCCCTCTTTGCCCATAAAAACTAAGAACAAATTTCGAGTGTAGATTTTAGCACCCACAGTTTACATTAGCACAAATGATGAGAAAAATAACAGGTATTGTTCATGTTGTTTGTGCACATGCATGATAAGGGAACTCAAGTACTCGTCATGAAAGCAACTCGAGAGATATGTCATGCCTGATGAATCTCATACCTTGATGAACTTGTCATGTCTAAGGGTCAGTAGCATCAACTTTTCATTCAGAATATAGAAGACCATACTCTTCACACCCACAAGATGTGCCTCCATCTCCAATGAAACATGACATTGAATAGGTTAGATATACAAAAAAAAATAAGACAAAGATGTACTAGAAATGTACAACGAACGAAATTGTGTCCACAGTATGCATAATCCTTTATGAAAAATCCTCTAAAATTATATATTCATATATTTAGAAGTCGTTAAAATTATATATAGTTCAGCTTACATATTTTTAGAACATAGTCTAATTCCACTTAACTTGACGACACTTTCTTATCAAAGGTCTTAGAGAAATATTGGGCAAAACAAATAAGTTCAAGTTATGCCTACATATACAAACTATGTGACAACATGTAGTTAAGATCACAAATCTCAGCAGGGGTTTTGTTTACGCATGTCGTTTTGAGGGGTCAAGTATTTCTGGGAGCGGTATAACGAGTTAGCATCTAGTAATTACTATTATCCTGTTACTAAATACTAATGTGAAACTTTGGACCTAAAACATCACCTTGGACAACATGATAACAATGCAACAGTTCTCAACAACATTGTTCTCTTCCAATGTAGTCTTTCATCCTCTAGAACCTTCCCTTGATGGATCAGCATCTGCTTTGCACCGTGAACAGTTTCTATAGCTTTTCATCAGAGACCTGAGATCACCAAAATGTTAATATGCAATTTAATTATATCTGAAACATCCAGTCACATTTACATAAAACTTAACCTACAAAAGCCAAAAAATAAACACGTTTCCATGAATCAAATACATAGACATCCTTTAGCTAAAAAGGCCATCAAAGAATCTGTGAGACTAGTAATGAAACAATTAAGTCACACCAACAACAATTTCACAAAATTTTATATCCATAATAAGTGCCTCTTATATTACAAATCTATAACATACTTCTACAGATGAAACCCAAATAAGATCCTAAGTATAATTAGCACTATTAGATAAGCAAAATCAGATTCCAGTAAGATCACGAAAGCAGCAAATTAGATGGAACAAAATACAACGCTGAGATTATAAACAACACTCCAAAAGTTAACCCAAACAGACTCGCGGAAAACCCTAATTCGAATTCGAATCAGTCCATATAAACGGAATCATGAATCGTCACGGAAAATTTCCCAACCCTAAACAAAAATATGTTGCAAACGAAACCTAGAATTTCAAATCAGAGTTGCACGAGATTCACTAATCCTCAAATTTTTCCCCAATTGCAAAATCATAATTACGAAACCACCAAATCAGACGTAATAAACAGTTAACGCGAATAGAGAAAACCTTGTAGGTCACGCCCTAGAATGGTTCGCGAGCCTCGAAGGGAACTCGATCGATAATTTCGACAAACTAGCAGCTGCATTCCTTAAACAGTACTCGGTGCTGATCGTAAACAGAACATCCAAAGCTGAGCTATGGAACCTAACTCAGCTCCAGAACGAACCTCTATGATCCTACATCGAAAAGTTCAAAACGACCAAATCAAGGATCGCCAATCTAAACGAAGAGGTTGCCCTAGAAGCCCTCCGCAATGGCTTATGGTTCTCCTAGAGATTCCGCGAGGAACTCACGGTCCGGTAAACTTCCACTTTAGATAACGTTCTCCACAAAGCGCTCCACTTTACTCGAGCCGAGGAGGAAACCGCCTATCTAGCTCTCAAATTCAGAGAATCAAAAGGGCAGAATACCCTGTTTAATGCCAAGAAAACGGACATGAAATGATCCGAGTCCAAAATTACCAATAAGCTGCCGCCCTCTTCTACAACTCCAAGATCAAAATCTGGAGATTTTGTGCGGGGGAGCTTGTTCTCCGAAAAGTATTCAACAACACGAGAGAGCTAAACGCCGGAAAATTAAGCACCAGTTGGGAAGGTCCCTACTGGATTACCGAGATAGTCCGTGACGGCATCTACAAGCTCGAAAAAGTAATAAACGAGGTACCAGAGTTACGATCTTGGAATGTCATGCATTTCAAAAAATTATTACTACTGAGTACTCAAAACAATCGAACTATGATAAGGCTTGATCCTTTGACAGGGTACGTAGGCAGCTCCCCCCAAGAGCGAACCCACCACCACCACCAATCACATCCATGCCCCCGAGCGAGCAGCAAGAACGCTAAGGATGCCACTAAGATAAAAGTTGATCAGCACGCAACTAAAAAGCATTTACAATTCGATTAATTCACTCGTAAGCTTACGATACAACAAGCTCAATACCTATACGATTGGCGGATCTACTTGGTGATCTTGCTTCTAAAAATCCGCAAATACGCTGCATGACCTGCACACCTAGAACAACCATGTCAAAACTCATCTCTTAGGTCTGCGACTTCGCAGCTCAACCCGCCGGTCCAAACCAAGAGAACTTGGCAGAATCATTCGCAATCTTGCTATACAACAAGCCCAATAACTAAAAATTGGCGGATCCACTAGATTATCTTGCTTCCAAAAGTCCGTAATATGCAGCATGACCTGCATAAATTCCGTCAGGCAAAGAACCTGGTGAAGGAGAATCTGGTGGTTTCATTCGCAATCTTGCGATCCAACAAGCCCAATGCCTCGAAATTGGCGGATCCACTCGATGATCTTGCTTTTAAAAGTCTACAAACAGGCAGTCTGACATGCCGAATTTTTTACTCAATAGAGCTCAACTAAAACTAATCCGCCAAACTCTGTTTCCCAGGTCCGCAACTCCGCAGCCTGACCAGCCAAATCCGAACCGAGAAAACATTGCATATCCATCAATCAAAAAGGACGCAAACTCGTAGTCTAGCCTGCTGAAGTCCTAACCAGCATTTCTACTTGAATATCTCACGAAAAAGAGCTTCAAATCTCAGCCATTTGTTCGCAGATCCGTGCTAACAGTCAAATAAACTTGATCTAATCCAAGTCTTACGTCCCTGAGACAATATTTCTGCTATCACACCTAACCTGGATTTCCGCTCATCGAGCTCGCTCACTCACTCGATGGGCTGGGGGGCAACTGTTGAAGCTGGAATTCGCGCCTCCGATTCTACATGCGTAAACACTAATTGGGCCCTCAGATTTGTATAAGGCCCATTAGCTCACGAAGTAGAGATGCGCAGCTACCAGAAGATCAAGAACCAGCCAAGAGAGAATCTCGGAACAGACCTAAAATATAGGAGCAGTTGGTGCGGACCTCGACTAAAATAGCAGAACATACCTGATATCTAGGAGAAAATGGCGTGGATGTCGGAGCTCCTGACCTAGTTCGAAGACCTATATTAGGAGAGGAGGACGACCTAAAGAGGATCATTGCCTACTTTGCTACTAAGACCGAATACTCTAAATACTTGTATTCTCATACTTTCCATTGTAATATGTTGATCTTCATCAATAAAATCCTTTCGTTCTTTGGCAGTTCAATTCTCAAAGCATCACTGAAAATCTAGCCCTCTTTGCCCATAAAAACTAAGAACAAATTTCGAGTGTAGATTTTAGCACCCACAGTTTACATTAGCACAAATGATGAGAAAAATAACAGGTATTGTTCATGTTGTTTGTGCACATGCATGATAAGGGAACTCAAGTACTCGTCATGAAAGCAACTCGAGAGATATGTCATGCCTGATGAATCTCATACCTTGATGAACTTGTCATGTCTAAGGGTCAGTAGCATCAACTTTTCATTCAGAATATAGAAGACCATACTCTTCACACCCACAAGATGTGCCTCCATCTCCAATGAAACATGACATTGAATAGGTTAGATATACAAAAAAAAATAAGACAAAGATGTACTAGAAATGTACAACGAACGAAATTGTGTCCATAGTATGCATAATCCTTTATGAAAAATCCTCTAAAATTATATATTCATATATTTAGAAGTCGTTAAAATTATATAGTTTTCAGCCTACATATTTTTAGAACATAGTCTAATTCCACTTAACTTGACGACACTTTCTTATCAAAGGTCTTAGAGAAATATTGGGCAAAACAAATAAGTTCAAGTTATGCCTACATATACAAACTATGTGACAACATGTAGTTAAGATCACAAATCTCAGCAGGGGTTTTGTTTACGCATGTCGTTTTGAGGGGTCAAGTATTTCTGGGAGCGGTATAACGAGTTAGCATCTAGTAATTACTATTATCCTGTTACTAAATACTAATGTGAAACTTTGGACCTAAAACATCACCTTGGACAACATGATAACAATGCAATAGTTCTCAACAACATTGTTCTCTTCTAATGTAGTCTTTCATCCTCTAGAACATTCCCTTGATGGATCAGCATCTGCTGTGCACCATGAACAGTTTCTATAGCTTTTCATCAGAGACCTGAGATCACCAAAATGTTAATATGCAATTTAATTATATCTGAAACATCCAGTCACATTTACATAAAACTTAACCTACAAAAGCCAAAAAATAAACACGTTTCCATGAATCAAATACATAGACATCCTTTAGCTAAAAAGGCCATCAAAGAATCTGTGAGACTAGTAATGAAACAATTAAGTCACACCAACAACAATTTCACAAAATTTTATATCCATAATAAGTGCCTCTTATATTACAAATCTATAACATACTCCTACAGATGAAACCCAAATAAGATCCTAAGTATAATTAGCACTATTAGAGAAGCAAAATCAGATTCCAGTAAGATCACGAAAGCAGCAAATTAGATGGAACAAAATACAACGCTGAGATTATAGACAACACTCCAAAAGTTAACCCAAACAGACTCGCGGAAAACCCTAATTCGAATTCGAATCAGTCCATATAAACGGAATCATGAATCGTCACGGAAAATTTCCCAACCCTAAACAAAAATATGTTGCAAACGAAACCTCGAATTTCAAATCAGAGTCGCACGAGATTCACTAATCCTCAAATTTTTCCCCAATTGCAAAATCATAATTACGAAACCACCAAATCAGACGTAATAAATAGTTAACGCGAATAGAGAAAACCTTGTAGGTCACGCACTAGAATGGTTCGCGAGCCTCGAAGGGAACTCGATCGATAATTTCGACAAACTAGCAGCTGCATTCCTTAAACAGTACTCGGTGCTGATCGTAAACAGAACATCCAAAGCTGACCTATGGAACCTAACTCAGCTCCAGAACGAACCTCTGTGATCCTACATCGAAAAGTTCAAAACGACCAAATCAAGGATCGCCAATCTAAACGAAGAGGTTGCCCTAGAAGCCCTCCGCAATGGCTTATGGTTCTCCTAGAGATTCCGCGAGGAACTCACGGTCCGGTAAACTTCCACTTTAGATAACGTTCTCCACAAAGCGCTCCACTTTACTCGAGCCGAGGAGGAAACCGCCTATCTAGCTCTCAAATTCAGAGAATCAAAAGGGCAGAATACCCTGTTTAACGCCAAGAAAACGGACATGAAATGATCCGAGTCCAAAATTACCAATAAGCTGCCGCCCTCTTCTACAACTCCAAGATCAAAATCTGGAGATTTTGTGCGGGGGAGCTTGTTCTCCGAAAAGTATTCAACAACACGAGAGAGCTAAACGCCGGAAAATTAAGCACCAGTTGGGAAGGTCCCTACTGGATTACCGAGATAGTCCGTGACGGCATCTACAAGCTCGAAAAAGTAATAAACGAGGTACCGGAGTTACGATCTTGGAATGTCATGCATTTCAAAAAATTATTACTACTGAGTACTCAAAACAATCGAACTATGATAAGGCTTGATCCTTTGACAGGGTACGTAGGCAGCTCCCCCCAAAAGCGAACCCACCACCACCACCAATCACATCCATGCCCCCGAGCGAGCAGCAAGAACGCTAAGGATGCCACTAAGATAAAAGTTGATCAGCTCGCGAATAAAAAGCATTTACAATTCGATTAATTCACTCGTAAGCTTACGATACAACAAGCTCAATACCTATACGATGGGCGGATCTACTTGGTGATCTTGCTTCTAAAAATCCGCAAATACGCTGCATGACCTTCACACCTAGAACAACCATGTCAAAACTCATCTCTTAGGTCTGCGACTTCGCAGCTCAACCCGCCGGTCCAAACCAAGAGAACTTGGCAGAATCATTCGCAATCTTGCTATACAACAAGCCCAATAACTAAAAATTGGCGGATCCACTCGATGATCTTGCTTCCAAAAGTCCGTAATATGCAGCATGACCTGCATAAATTCCGTCAGGCAAAGAACCTGGTGAAGGAGAATCTGGTGGTTTCATTCGCAATCTTGCGATCCAACAAGCCCAATGCCTCGAAATTGGCGGATCCACTCGATGATCTTGCTTTTAAAAGTCTACAAACAGGCAGTCTGACATGCCGAATTTTTGACTCAATAGAGCTCAACTAAAACTAATCCGCCAAACTCTGTTTCCCAGGTCCGCAACTCCGCAGCCTGACCTGCCAAATCCGAACCGAGAAAACATTGCATATCCATCAATCAAAAAGGACGCAAACTCGTAGTCTATCTTGCTGAAGTCCTAACCAGCATTTCTACTTGAATATCTCACGAAAAAGAGCTTCAAATCTCAGCCATTTGTTCGCAGATCCAAGCTAACAGTCAAATAAACTTGATCTAATCCAAGTCTTACGTACCTGAGACAATATTTCTGCTATCACACCTAACCTGGATTTTCGCTCATCGAGGGGTCAAGTATTTCTGGGAGCGGTACACGAGCCAGTGCAGACATCATCATATGGAACCTTGGAGGTCCCTAGCTCTCTTGCCGTTATGCTCCCAGCTGCATATCCCAATACAATGTTCGACGAAATTTGGTGTTGTCCCATGTTGACGAATAAAAATATTTAAAAAGTATTAAAAAACAACTATAATAAAATAATTTTATTGAATCGTTTATAGTGTTGTAATAATTAAAAAATACATTCTATATTCAATACAAAGATATTTTGTGTATATAATCAATTACTATTTATTATTTAAAATATTAATTCTTATAATTAATTAGCTTTTTCAATTTCAAAACTACACTAAAAGAGTGAAAAAAAAGAAGGATTTTTAATTCTTTTTTCATTTTGTTGTCACTTTTTACAAATCCCTAAAAACAATAAAATTATTTAGGGGGTGTTATTCAATCATGGAGTTAAAGTCAATTCTTTAAGGTTTAGATTTGATTTCTAATATTGTTTTAAGAATCTGTTGTGTG
>NW_003302428.1:14115-15941 GCF_000004255.2 Arabidopsis lyrata subsp. lyrata | reverse complement strand
TCGCCGACGTATGCCCAAGACAGGATTCTCTCAACGCCTCCTCAAGCTGATTACATTTGGCGAATCATTGTCATGTTTGGCGCTTTACCCGCGGCTTTGACCTACTACTGGCGTATGAAGATGCCTGAAACTGCCCGCTACACTGCTTTAGTTGCCAAGAACATTAAGAAAGCCACACAAGACATGTCCAAGGTCTTACAAGTGGATATTGAGGTTGAAGAAAGGGCGGAGGACCCCAAACTAAACTATGGCTTGTTCTCCAAGGAATTCCTTAGACGCCATGGGCTTCATCTCCTTGGGACTACCTCCACTTGGTTTTTGCTTGACATCGCCTTCTACAGCCAAAACTTGTTCCAAAAGGATATTTTCTCGGCCATTGGATGGATCCCAAAGGCAGCCACTATGAACGCCATCCATGAGGTTTTCAAGATTGCTAAGGCTCAGACTCTCATTGCCCTTTGCAGTACAGTCCCAGGTTACTGGTTCACGGTTGCTTTTATTGATATCATTGGAAGGTTTGCGATCCAACTAATGGGATTCTTTTTCATGACGGTCTTTATGTTCGCCATTGCCTTCCCATACAACCACTGGATTTTACCAGATAATCGTATCGGATTCGTGATTATGTACTCACTCACATTTTTCTTCGCCAACTTTGGACCCAATGCAACCACTTTCATTGTCCCAGCTGAAATCTTTCCGGCCAGGCTTAGATCTACGTGCCATGGAATATCAGCCGCGACAGGTAAGGCTGGAGCTATCGTTGGAGCCTTCGGGTTCCTATATGCTGCTCAGCCACAGGATAAGACCAAGACAGACGCAGGATACCCACCGGGCATCGGAGTCAAGAACTCACTGATCATGCTTGGTGTCATTAACTTTGTTGGTATGCTCTTCACCTTCCTCGTCCCTGAGCCCAAAGGCAAGTCCCTTGAAGAACTCTCCGGCGAGGCTGAGGTTGATAAATGATTATGCCGTGATATATTTGTCATTGGTTTTGTGCATTCTTACCTTTTACGTTTTTTTTTTGCGATGAGTGAATTATATTTGCAATGGTGTACTACTTCTACTTTTGCTTTTTGTTTTAATGTGTGTGCAACCTGTTAAGAAGTAAACTCATGTTATGTTCATAACTGTGAAATTCTAGCCGCTTAACACGGCCCATGAATACACATGAAATAATAGCTATCTTTATATATATAAATCTCTATATTATTTTCACCTTTTTAAAACCCAACAATATATCCAACGTCTGTAGATTATTATTCATTGGTAAAAAAATTTCAAGTGGAATTAGGCCATATAGAACTAGATTTAACAATCTAACCAACTATGTATAATGCTATAAGTTTGGAAGCAATAAAGACATGAACAATCAAACGAAAAATATGCTTATTGGAAAGTTTGACATGAATGATATAAGGGCTAGCGGATGTAATTTTAGGGATCAATATCACTGTTGAGGGAGTTATTGGGCCTTAGAGATACAAGGCCCAACCTGAGGAAGGAAGCCCGTCAATGAAGCGGGCCGCAGCCTAAAGGCAGTAAAGCCCAGACGATCTCACCGCCATACGGATCCGCCACGTCATCACACCCAAGGGTAAAATCGGTAAAAGTTGTCAGAGTATGCCCTACTCTGCGGGGCTATAAAAGCAGGACGTCTAGTCCTGTCACATCCATCGAAAATCACGCTGACACGGCAAGAACACGAAGAGCTCGGCAAGGACACGAAGAACTCGGCTAGAATACGAAGAACGATCTCAATCTTAAAGAAGAGAAGCGACCACGAAATCTCGTTTAGCTCGAAATACGACCCACAGTTCGTC
>NW_003302428.1:10340-13384 GCF_000004255.2 Arabidopsis lyrata subsp. lyrata | reverse complement strand
CTGGTGTCCGAGACGACAACGCATCCTCCACGGAAGGAGAGACAGTGACGCCGACCCCACCAGGAGTACTTCCGAAAAGGAAGGCTACCCATACCTCGGTAGCTATTCCCGTATCGTTACCTCAGACGCCCGAGGGCCCAGCAGAAGCAGTAAGAAACGAAATGCCCCCGGCACACCAGGAAGAAGGCGAACCGACCTCTCCCAGCAGACGACGTCTAACAAACCTCGAGGAAACCCGTGCAGAACAGCACGCTGCGGCGCCAACTCCCGCCGAGCCAAACCGGCTGCTCCAGAACATCCTCGACCATCTAGGTCGACAGGACACACGAACAGATGCTCGGTTCGCATTTCTGGCCGCGGCTAAAGCATTCTCCATGGACGAGATCAACCGTCTGCAAACGAGTCGAAGCGCAAATGCTGTCTACGCCCCAGAGCTCCTCGGACGTCCCCAGGCAGCTCAGCCCGTCCAAACAATGGGCAGCACCAATCCGCGAGATACGGAGATTGCCGAACTAAGATGCGCTGTCCTGGAAATGAGCTCGAAAATTCACCGTGCCACTAGCTCGGCTCCGGAACTCGACCGCGTACTCGAGGAAACTCAGCAAACCGCTTTCACCCGAAGAATCACAAGCGTTTCCGTCCGCGGATCCAAGAAAATCAAATTGGAAAGGTACAACGGAAAGGGCGACCCTAAGGAATTCCTTTAACTTTTTTTTTTTTGAATGAAAAAAATTCTAGTTAAGATATTTCCTTTAACTTTTTTTTTTTTTTGAATGAAAGATATTTACTTTTACTTCATGAAGCAGGAGAGACAAGAGAGGCTTAAATAGCTGAAAAACAACTAGGAGTGCTAAAGGCACTCGATGTTGCGAAGACGCAACTTTATCATTTCACGGCGATTGTCATCGCCGGTATGGGTTTCTTTACCGATGCGTACGATCTTTTTTGCGTGTCCTTGGTCACCAAGCTCCTTGGCCGAATCTACTACTTCAACCCGACGTCAGCGAAGCCTGGCTAACTTCCCCCTCATGTTGCGGCCGCGGTCAACGGTGTGGCCCTCTGTGGAACCCTTTCTGGTCAACTCTTCTTCGGATGGCTCGGTGACAAACTCGGAAGGAAAAAAGTGTATGGTCTCACTTTGATCATGATGATCGTGTGCTCTGTCGCTTCTGGTCTCTCCTTTGGCCACGAAGCCAAGGGTGTCATGACCACCCTTTGCTTCTTCAGGTACAATTTTCATCCAACTTTAATATCATATACACCACATATAGTTAATCGATAATCTCATGGCGTATGCAAGTTTTTAAAATTAGTCACGCTTGAAACTGATAAAAATATTTAATATATAAACCATTATATAGGTTTTGGCTGGGATTTGGTATTGGAGGTGACTACCCTCTTTCTGCCACCATCATGTCTGAATATGCTAACAAGAAGACCCGTGGGGCTTACATCGCGGCTGTCTTCGCCATGCAAGGTGTCGGAATCTTGGCTGGAGGTTTCGTGGCACTCGCAGTGTCTTCTATATTCGACAAAAAGTTCCCAGCTCCAACATATGCAGTCGACAGGGTTCTCTCAATATTGAATTAAGAACTAAGGGTCAAAACCCTAATGATCAAGACTTTGTGTTTATAAGAACAACTCTTCTTATTACCTTTGAAACTTACTCAAAACAAAGGTTACACAATCTCTCTTAATCTCAAAACAACTCATAGGGTTACCACAATCTAGGTACCTCTATTTATACAAAACCAAAAGTCCTAAACACACTAGGATTAGATAACTCCTAACCTAGCTAAATCTTATCTCAAATCTTTTAACTAAACCGACTTGTTTAGTTTATTCTTGGGCCTCAAGTCTTTTAAGGTTTATCAAGTTTGCACAACATTCTCCCCTTCAAACTTGATATCTCCAATCTTCACATCATGAACACCTATAAGTTCCCTCATCTCTTTGAACTTAATCCGTCCCAATGCCTTAGTTAAAATGTCTGCCTTTTGCGCATCCCCGGGAACATGTTCTAGCTCAACTTGATCATTCTCAACACATTCCCTAATAAAATGATACCTTTTATGAATATGTTTACTTCTGCCGTGAAACACAGGATTCTTGGCAAGTGCTATAGCAGATTTGTTATCTATCCGGAGTAACACCTTGTCACATGTTTCTCCCATAACCTCATTCAGAAGATCCTGCAACCATATCGCCTGTTTTGCTGCTTCTATTGCAGCCATGAACTCTGCTTCGCAAGATGACAAGGCTACTGTGTTCTGTTTCTGCGTACACCATGTAATGGGACAATTATGTAGATAGAAAATATGGCCTGTAGTACTTCTACCATCGTCCTCATCTACATTATGACTGCTATCACTATAGCCTAGGAGTCTTGTTTCAGGTTTAGGTTCTGTCTTTCTAGCAAATGTTAAACCATAACCTGTTGTTCCTTTCAAATACCTGAGAATTTGCTTGAGTGCTGCACCATGAGATTCTTTGGGCTCATGCATGTATCTGCTTAATACACCAACGCAAAAGGAGAGATCTGGCCTAGTATGTAGCAAGTATCTCAAACATCCAATACTTCTCCTATACTCTGTTTCATCAATATTTTTTTCTTCTGATGCCTTACTCAGTTTCAGATTTGCATTCATTGGTGAGTGAACCGCATTACATCCTTCCATTCTGGTTTCACTTAGTATCTTAGATGCATACCTTTCTTGTTTCAGAGTAATGCCTCCTTCATGCTGATGTACCTCTATACCCAGATAATAAGTCAATTTTCCCAAATCGCTCATCTCAAACTTTGTTGCCATGCCCCTTTTAAACTCAAGTATCACATCCAAGTTTGAACCCGTGATTAACAGATCATCTACATACACAACAACAATGAGAAGATGATCTTTATCCTGTTTATGGTATAAGGATGGTTCTTTAGAACATTTGATAAACTTCAATTCCTTAAGAATAGAGTTTAGCTTATTGTTCCAAGCTCTCGGAGCTTGTTTTAAACATATAGGGCTTTATGTAATTTGTAAACCTTGGTTTCA
>NW_003302428.1:1799-9996 GCF_000004255.2 Arabidopsis lyrata subsp. lyrata | reverse complement strand
ACATTATCACTCTCATCTTTTCCTGAATGAGTTGATTCCAACTTCTTTTCTCATCAAAGACTACGTCTCTACTTACCACAATTCTTCTTTTTGCTGGATCTAACAATCTATATGCTTTGGATCCAGGTTCTGTTCCAAGATGAACTAAGGCTTTTGATCTGTCATCAAGTTTCTTTAAGTGCTGTGTTTCAATCTTTGCATAACAAATACATCCGAATACTTTCAAATGTATGATGTTTGGTTTCTTTCCTTTAAATGCTTCATATGGAGTTTTATCCTTTAAAGTTCTTGTTGCCACTCTGTTTATGAGGTAAGTAGCATGTCTCACTGCCTCTCCCCATAGATGATTTGGCATTTTCATATGCTTTAAAATGCTCCTAGTCATCTCAAGTAAAGTTCTATTCCTTCTTTCTACTACACCATTCTGTTGTGGTGAGTATGGAGCTGTTAAATGTCTCTGAATACCTGAATTATCACAGAAACTTTGAAATTCATGAGAGGTAAATTCTCCACCTCTATCAGTTCTGAAAGTCTTTATTTTTGTTCCAGTGTCCTGCTCGACTAGAACTTTGAATTTTTTAAACTTTTCAAATGCTTCACTTTTCTCCTTCAGAAGCAATGACCACATATATCTGGAGTAATCATCTATTAGCACAAAGATATACTTGTTTTGTGCAGCTGTGGAGGGTGTAATCGGTCCACACAAGTCTCCATGTATGAGTTCCAATATGTGTGAAGCTCTGTATGATGTAGCCTGAGGAAAACTTTGTCTTACCTGTTTTCCTAGTAAACATGAAGAACATGTTTCCTTTTCAACTGTTATACTAGGTAAACCAATGACTAACTCTTTACTTATCATAGACTTCATAGTATCTAACCCTATGTGTCCTAATCTTGCATGCCACTTTGCTGAGTCACTAACTTCTTCTATTTGTAAACATTTTGTTGGTTCAACTTTCATAAGAACCTTGTACAGTCTGTTCTTTGATCTCTTAGCATTTACAAGTAGTCTACCTTGTTGGTCATGTATTGTTAGTTGCTCATCTTTCATCCTAATATCACAGCCTGCTTCTGTGGCCTGTCCGAGGCTTATGATACTGCTTCTTAGATTAGGTATATAGTACACATCTGCAAGTACCTTTCTTTCACCATCCTTGCTTACAAAGAGAATTGATCCTTTTCCTTTAATATCTATGCATGAATCATCTCCAAATCTGACTTTTCCTGTGATTGTTTCATCAAGTTTTGAGAAATAGTCTTTGTTTCCTGTCATGTGGTTGCTTGCACCATTATCTAAATACCAGATATTGTCACCATCCTTCTGAATCTCAAATTTGTCTGGCTTTACATTTTTTTCGTTTAAGTAGACTATTTCATGCATCATTAGTCTATCAGCTTCTTGAGTTTTGTCTTCATCATTCTCCAGTGTTTCTTGGAGTTTTAGTAGTCTACAGGACAATTTGAAGCATAGTGTCCACTTTTGTCACATCTGTAACATATGACTTTAGTTTTATCTTTTCCTTGTCTAACAGAACCATTCTGTTGAGCACCAAATCGTCCTCTGCCTCTGCCTCTGAAACTAGATCCTCGGCCTCTTCCTGAACCATAGTTTTCTTGATAGGTTTGTGATTCTGAGTTAGCATACATGAGCTTTCCTTGATCATCATGTTGATCTTCTTCATCACATACTCTGTCTTCATATACTTTTAGTCTTCCGACTATTTCTTCAAAACTTGTTGTCTTTAAATCAAGTACTTGTTCAAGGGAAGCAACTATGTGAATGTATTTCTTACGAGGTACACTTTTAAGAAACTTCTTGACAAGTTTTGGTTTCTCAATGCTTTCCCCTAATGTAACTGCTTTTGTTGATATTTCAGAAAGTTTTCCGGCAAATTCTTCTATTGTCTCTGTTTCTTTCATCTTTAGTTTATCGAATTCAGCCATTAGAGTTTGTAATCTTGCTTCTTTTACCCTTTCAGCACCTAGGTTTCTTGTTTTGATCGCATTCCAGACTTCTTTTGCAGTTTCATAATCTCCCACTCGAAGAATCATTGCTTCTGGTATAGATTGAAACAAGAGAACCTTAGCTAAATCATTCTTTTCTACATCGTCGTTTCCTGGTTCTATTGTATCCCAAACCTTATGAACCCTAAGTACTCCTCTCATTCGCATGTTCCATGCAGTGTAGTTTGATGTGTTAAGCATCGGGCACTGTATAGAAGAACTAGTCTCCTTGTTCCTAGCTGGAACCGGGATTATATCAGCCATGCTTCACCTTTGACGAAGCTCTGTTCGTAGCGTGTAAAGTTTTCTTTTAGATCCTAGGTTACTCAATCCAATAGTATGGCTCTGATACCAAATATTGAATTAAGAACTAAGGGTCAAAACCCTAATGATCAAGACTTTGTGTTTATAAGAACAACTCTTCTTATTACCTTTGAAACTTACTCAAAACAAAGGTTACACAATCTCTCTTAATCTCAAAACAACTCATAGGGTTACCACAATCTAGGTACCTCTATTTATACAAAACCAAAAGTCCTAAACACACTAGGATTAGATAACTCCTAACCTAGCTAAATCTTATCTCAAATCTTTTAACTAAACCGACTTGTTTAGTTTATTCTTGGGCCTCAAGTCTTTTAAGGTTTATCAAGTTTGCACAACACTCAACGCCTCCTCAAGTTGATTACATTTGGCGAATCATCGTCATGTTTGGTGCTTTACCCGCAGCTTTGACTTACTACTGGCGTATGAAGATGCCCGAAACAGCTCGTTACACCGCTTTGGTGGCCAAGAACATCAAACAAGCCACAGCAGACATGTCCAAGGTCTTACATACAGATCTTGAGGTTGAGGAGAGGGCCGAGGATTTCGTCAAAGACCCCAGACAAAACTATGGCTTGTTCTCCAAGGAATTCCTTCGGCGCCATGGGCTTCATCTCCTTGGAACTACCTCCACTTGGTTTTTGCTTGACATTGCCTTCTACAGCCAAAACTTGTTCCAGAAGGATATTTTCTCGGCCATCGGATGGATCCCAAAGCCAGCCACCATGAACGCGACCCATGAGGTTTTCAGGATTGCTAGGGCTCAGACTCTTATCGCCCTTTGCAGTACAGTCCCAGGCTACTGGTTCACAGTTGCTTTTATTGATATCATTGGAAGGTTTGCGATCCAGCTAATGGGATTTTTCATGATGACCGTTTTTATGTTTGCAATTGCCTTCCCTTACAACCACTGGACCAAACCAGAAAACCGTATCGGATTCGTGGTTATGTACGCTCTCACTTTCTTCTTCGCCAATTTTGGTCCAAATGCAACCACTTTTATTGTCCCGGCTGAGATATTCCCGGCCAGACTAAGGTCAACATGTCATGGAATATCGGCCGCGGCTGGTAAGGCTGGAGCCATCGTTGGAGCCTTCGGGTTCCTATATGCAGCTCAGTCACAAGACAAGGCCAAGGTGGATGCAGGATACCCACCAGGCATCGGAGTTAAGAACTCACTGATCGTGCTTGGTGTTCTTAACTTCATCGGTATGCTCTTCACCTTCCTTGTCCCAGAGCCAAAGGGAAAGTCCCTCGAAGAACTCTCTGGTGAGGCTGAGGTTAGCCATGACGAGAAATTGTTATATATTTTGTGACGATGAAACTTTTGTAATTTTCTATTTTAATTTTGTTATTTGGAGTGCGATGTTTGGTTTTGTTTTCATTTTATTCGTTCGCTGACTTGAAGGTATGATGTTATAAGAATATTTATGATATCATTTAAATCTTGTTGAATATTTTGAACTCGACTCACTGTTCTGAAAAAAACTTGTCACTCCAAAAGCAGGTTGAAATTAGCTTTAGTCGTTTACTTATATTAATCTATTAGAAAACTAATGAATTTCATTCAAAGTTTAGAGCTCTATCAAAACAGAGCAACACACTAGCTTAGAGCAACGAAAATAAAACACAAGAATTTGACTAGTACACCATAATAAAAGCTCGAAAATATTCCATTCATATGTCACTATCAAGAAGGAGATTGTGTTGGAGTAAGCTTGAAGTTAACTTAAACCGGAAGCTTCTAGAAGACCAAAACCGAGTTATGGTTTGTTAGAGATAAAGATCAAATATTAGGAGTTATCTAATATTTAATGTAATCCATAGTGAGATTAGGATTAAGAGAGTCTTATAAATAGAGGGTTGAGTTATGACCTAAGGATATGAGAGATTAGAGTTTTATGAGTTTAAGAGAGCTTAAGTTTTGAGTTATTTTCTTAAAGCAATAAAGTGAGTTATACTTTTAATCTTGCACTCGTAAAACAATAATCTAGTTCTATATTTGGTATCAGAGCTTGACAAAGATCTGTGAGACTAGTTCTCGTGAGAAATCATGGGAGAAATTACGGAGACGTCAAACGCAGCTTTGGCGAAAGTGAAAGACAACGGAGGATCTTCATCTATCAAGTGCCCTATGTTAACATCAACTAACTACACCGTATGGGCTATGAGGATGAGGATTTTACTTAGGGTTAATAAGGTGTGGGAGGCCATAGAAGAATCATCAAACGATGAAGAGAAGAACGACATGGCTACTGCCTTGCTGTTTCAATCTATTCCCGAGTCCCTTGTCTTACAAGTCGGAAAGGCGAACACGGCTAAAAAGGTATGGGAAGCGATCAAATCAAAACATCTAGGGGCAGAGAGAGTTAAGGAAGCAAGACTGCAAACTTTAATGGCGGAGTTTGATAGATTGAAGATGAAGGAGACCGAGACAATTGATGACTTTGCCAGCAAGTTATCAGAAATCTCATCAAAATCTGCTTCACTAGGAGAAACCATTGAAGAAAGCAAAATTGTTAAGAAATTCCTTAAGAGCCTTCCTAGAAAGAAGTATATTCAGATTGTGGCATCACTTGAACAAGTGCTTAACCTCAAGGAAACAAGTTTTGAAGAAATAGTAGGGCGACTCAAAGTTTATGAGGAACGTGTCACCGAAGAAGAAGAAGAAACTCAAGATGATCAAGGGAAATTGATGTATGGAGCTGCGGAGTCTTCATCATCACAACCTAACCGTGAATATGGTGGAGAAAATAGATACAGAGGACGCGGAGGACGCTTCTATAACAGAGGAAGGGGCAGAGGAAGGTACAATGGAGGAAGAGACACTTCAAAGATTACTTGCTACAGGTGTGACAAGATAGGCCATTTTGCATCCGACTGTCCAGACCGTTTGCTCAAACTGCAAGAAGCACAAGAGCAAGATACCAAGAGTACAGTGGAGGCAGATGAGTTAATGATGCATGAGGTAGTGCACTTAAACGAAGAAAAGTTCTTACCAAGCAAGTATGAAACAAACTCCGGAGAAGGTGATGTATGGTACCTTGATAACGGAGCTAGCAATCACATGACTGGAGATCAACGATACTTCTCAAGCATTGATCGGACTATCACTGGAAAAGTAAGATTCGGAGATGACTCGCGAATAGACATCAAAGGAAAGGGCTCCATTGAATTCATTGATAGAAACGGAGAACTAAGAAAATTGATCGATGTTTATTACATTCCCGATCTGAAAAGTAACATTATTAGCCTTGGTCAAGCCACAGAATCAGGATGCGACGTGAGGATGAAAGGAGAAGATTTAATAATGCACGATCGAGAAGGAAAACTACTTGTCAAAACAGTTAGATCAAGAAATCGCCTCTACAAAGTAAACATGGGGATTAAAGATACGATGTGTCTTTATTCAACAACACAAATTGAATCGGATAGGTGGCATGCGAGACTAGGACACATCAATCTTGAAACATTGAAGTCTATGGTGAAAAGAGAACTTGTAAGAGGAATTCCACATGTTAACTTCGAGAAAAAAGTTTGCGGTTCATGTCTTCTTGGAAAACAGACAAGACAAGTGTTTCCCCAAGCTACTATGTTCAGAGCAACAAAACCACTTGAATTGATCCATGGGGATCTATGTGGACCGATTACACCAAGCACAATAGCAGGAAACAAATACGTCTTTGTTCTTATCGACGATTTTTCAAGATACATGTGGACAGTGCTGCTTAAAGAAAAGAGTCAAGCCTTTGAGAAATTTAAAAGATTCAAGAGTTTGGTAGAACAAGAAATAGGGGAAGCAATACAAACATTCAGAACTGACAGAGGAGGAGAATTTGTATCACATGAGTTTAATGATTTTTGTGCAACAACAGGTATCAAACGACACCTCACAGCTCCGTATACTCCCCAACAGAATGGAGTTGTTGAGAGACGCAACAGGACTCTTATGGAGATGACCCGAAGCATCTTAAAACACATGAGAGTTCCAAACTTTCTGTGGGGAGAAGCTGTGAGACACTCCACTTACCTGTTAAATCGAGTAGCTACAAGATCACTCAAAGACAAGACCCCGTATGAAGTGTTGCGATCCAAAATCCCTAACATCAGCCATCTCAGAGTTTTCGGTTGTATAGGCTATGCAAAAACAGAGGCGTCACACCTAAAGAAACTAGATGACAGATCGCGTGCACTAGTTCATCTAGGAACAGAGCCTGGCTCAAAAGCGTATAGGTTATATGATCCTTAGAATAAGAAAGCAGTGGTAAGTCGGGATGTGGTTTTTGACGAAAGTAAAGGATGGAACTGGGACAAAACCAACACGGAGAGTGACAGTGTAGGTGATCTTAGAATTGAGCTTGGAACTTTCGGAAATCATGGGATTCAAGAAACAGAACAAAACAGAGGAGCACAGGCCGAAAACATAGTCGAAGAAGATACAGAGGAGAATTCACAAATAGGGAATGAAAGCAATGAAGAATCATCAGAGAGTGAAGATGACAATGATGATAATGAGAATCAAGTGCAAACAGGGAAAGTAGTCACTAGATCGGGAAGAGTGATCACTAAACCTAAGTATCTTCAAGATTACGTCTTGCTTGGAGAAGAAGAGGGAGAAAGACTGCTAATGTGCATAAATGATGAACCATGGGATTTTTGTGAAGCTAAGGAATCAAAAGAATGGATGGCCGCTTGCAAGGATGAGATTCATTCTATTGAGAAAAATCACACTTGGGATCTCGTAGACTCACCACAAGATGTGAAGCCGATAGGTTTAAAATGGGTGTTTAAACTTAAGCGAAACTCCGATGGAAGCATAAGTAAACATAAGGCTAGACTCGTTGCTAAGGGATATGTGCAGAAACACGGAATTGATTTTGAGGACGTGTTTGCTCCGGTAGCACGTATTGAGACAATTCGCCTCCTTATAAGTCTAGCAGCCTTTAAAGGATGGGAAATACATCACTTAGACGTGAAAACGGCGTTCTTGCATGGGGAGCTGAAAGAGACAGTGTACGTAATGCAGCCAGAGGGATTCAAAGTAAAAGGTCATGAGGACAAGGTCTACAAACTGAACAAAGCCTTGTACGGTCTAAGGCAGGCTCCTAGAGCGTGGAATGAAAAGTTGAACCAAGTGCTGAAGGAACTTCAATTCAAGAAATGCTCTAAAGAACCATCGGTCTACAGAAAATGTGTGAATCAACACATTCTTCTCCTTGCAGTATATGTTGACGACTTATTTGTTTCGGGAACAAATGTTGAGGTGATAGAGAATTTCAAGAAAGAGATGGCATCAAAATTTGAAATGAGTGACCTCGGCAAGTTGACATATTATCTAGGGATCGAAGTGTGTCAACACAAAGAAGGGATAACCTTAAGTCAAAAGCGGTATGCATTGAAGATATTGGAGGAAGCTGGAATGACAGAGTGTAACTTGGTCCATACGCCAATGGAAGTAGGTTTAAAGCTATCAAAGGCATCGGAGGAGAAAGACATTGATGCTACAAGTTATAGAAAGAATGTGGGATGTCTTCGCTACTTACTTCACACAAGACCAGACTTGTCTTATTGTGTAGGTGTACTAAGCCGATACATGCAAACTCCCAAGGAATCGCATGGAGCAGCAATGAAGCAGTGCTTACGATACTTGAAAGGTACGACTACTCTCGGGTTGAACTTTAGCCGGTGTAAAGGAACGCCAAAGCTGACAGGTTACAGCGATAGTAGCCACAATGTTGACCCGGATGATGGAAGAAGTACGATGGGACATGTGTTCTACCTTGGTAAGAGTCCTATAACATGGTGTTCACAAAAACTGAGTGTGGTAGCGTTATCATCGTGTGAGGCGGAGTTTATGGCTGGAACTGAA
>NW_003302428.1:0-1628 GCF_000004255.2 Arabidopsis lyrata subsp. lyrata | reverse complement strand
CGGTATTCCACGGTCGTAGTAAGCACATACATAGGAGGTATCACTTTATAAGAGAGTGTGTGGAGAACGGACAAATAGAGGTTGCCCATGTTCCGGGAGATGAGCAAAAGGCGGACATTCTAACAAAAGCACTTGGGAGAATTAAGTTCAAGGAGATGAGAGAGCTCATTGGAGTTAGAGACATGGAACGAGACGACTTCAAGCTTAAGCGGGAGAATGTTGGAGTAAGCTTGAAGTTAACTTAAACCGGAAGCTTCTAGAAGACCAAAACCGAGTTATGGTTTGTTAGAGATAAAGATCAAATATTAGGAGTTATCTAATATTTAATGTAATCCATAGTGAGATTAGGATTAAGAGAGTCTTATAAATAGAGGGTTGAGTTATGACCTAAGGATATGAGAGATTAGAGTTTTATGAGTTTAAGAGAGCTTAAGTTTTGAGTTATTTTCTTAAAGCAATAAAGTGAGTTATACTTTTAATCTTGCACTCGTAAAACAATAATCTAGTTCTATAGATTGTGGATTAATTCTGTTCGAGCTTCTATAATGGTGTAGAAGTCGAATACATGATTCTTGTAGCTGGAAATAGGTCAGGACATTTTTATTTTCGGGTCAGTATATGGTTTAACTTCTTTGAGTTTGAGGTTTTTAGGTTTTAGAAAACATGTCCGAAACTCCGAATGATTAAAATGTGATTTTATTTTGGTGTGGGTACGGTTGATTTTGAATAGGAAACTGTTACAAATATATACACTTAATTATATTATGACCTTTTGGGGTATATAAATACAATTTATCTGTATTTATATTTAATTTCAATATATGATTTTAGTGAATTTTTGTTTATTCGTTTGAATTGCACAAGATTTGAGTTCGAAATGGGTTTAGTTTGGTTTATTTCATAAGACAAAAATAATACCATCTATATTACTAATTGAATTCAATTTTGGATTTTTGAATTTTTGTTTAATTTAATGTTCACGTACGTAGTTATAGATAAATATAGTTTCTTTTTTTTTGTGCATAAAAATTCTATAATATTGTTACTAAGAAGGAATATTCTCAGTAACCAATTTGCAATCTTTTACAATCGGATAGAATCAACCAAAAATTCCCAACAATTATCAACATATTAAAATATTAAAACTATTAAAAAGAGTTACGTGAATTATTCTCAATTTTCCACTCTGATTTTATCAAACACACAAAAAAAAAGAAAAAAAATTCTATTCCTTTTCCTAATAGAATATGCTATTGTTGTTCTCTCATCTATATATATAAAGCTATAAACCCTAACACCTAACAACAATCAAATCAACAATCATCAGCTGAAAAAAAAAAACGAGTCTTTGGTTATTAATCACGTCCTTGAGAAGAGTCTTGTACTTCGTGAAACTGTAGTTCAGGATCTTCTCCACCGCTTCCACTGAATCCATCTCCGGCGAAAGTTGAAGGCGGCGTTGAAGAGAAGAGCTTAGGTCACACTAAAGCAGGTTCAGTCCTAAATTTTAATAACTTTTTTATATTGGAATTCGTATAACGTTTTGAAAGTTTGGAATGATATATAATCATGTGTCGTCACGAAAAAAAAATATATAATCATGTGTTACGTTCTTTGTAGATTCATCA
>NW_003302429.1:0-14777 GCF_000004255.2 Arabidopsis lyrata subsp. lyrata | reverse complement strand
ACAAAATCAAGAATAATTATAATATATATCACTTTCTTTGCCCCCAAAAAAAAAAAAAAAAAAGATCCGCATGCAGGAGCCATGCACTAATAGGAAGAAAAAAACGACACCAAGGAAGTGAACAATAAATTTCAGGTCTTGTTATGTTCCACGTCTTTTGTTGGGGATATTTAAGTTGTTCCATGACTTAATGCCTTGATGATCCTTTTTATGTAGGTGTACATTACTTTAAAACGATAAATCATATATTTTCAATATATTATAGCGTCATATACATAGAGTTCATTTGCATAAATCATAGTCAATCGGTGGCTAAAATGTTCATATAATTTTTCATGAGACCCCACTATTTCAAACTTGTAGCACCTTGTAATTATAATGTTTTGAACCCAAACCCGAAACCTAAAACAGAACAACGTGAACTGATGCTATTTGAAAGAAGGTCCCATGACTATCTTTAATGTAATCGGTTCCAAATTATTACATTTATTTTATTTATTTTTGTAAAGAAAAAAGAACAAAGAAAGAAGAGTGGGTCATGTTAAATTTGGACCGTCTATTTTCTTCTCTTACGTACGATAACTCACATGGCCTTTTGATTCCTTTGAAGCAATCAATGACCTCTCTTCTCCGATTTGATTCCTTTGAAGAGACGACTCTCTGGCCTTTATATAGATGTAATTGTAACCCTAAATTCTCAAGGTCTCCCATCCAAGTTCTCCGCCAAAATTTAAAAATTCCTACCATTATTGATTCTGCAGCCGTTTCTCCACTCACCATGGCCTCCAGCTCCAACCCCACCGGAGAATCTTCGAGAAGAATTGTCGGTAAGAGTTTTAATTTCTCTACCTCCTCCTGGATTTTCAATGATATATCAATATAGAGTTATAACTCTTCTGGGACGATTTCATTTTTATTACAGACGAGGAAGTATCCGTGTTGTGGGACCTCAACACTTGTCCGGTGACGGATCATTATTATCTGACCAAGATTGTTGACTCTATAGAAAACTCCTTAAACGACTTACATCGGAACAACCCCAAGCTTTATCCCAAATTGCGTCTGTCATCAACTAGGATTGTTTGTGGCGATAAAAAGAATTTTGGTACGACTGGTACACGTATCCTTAAAAATCAAGGTTTTGATCCATTTTATGCAGTTGAGAGAGGCAATGGGTGCAGCCAACACAGAAGAGCCAAGAGCACTGAACCAGCGGCAGATTGTCTTTTAGAAACGTATGCTTTGAGATACGCCGAATTCCGTCCTCGGCCGCATCCGCCACGGAACATACTATTCATTACAAGTGATTACCGCTTTCACGCTACAATGGATAATTTCTTTCGCGGAAACCATTTAATCTTCTTAGCTTACAAATGCCGTACTTCACATCCAAATTTTGGATTACACACGAACTTTGGCTGGGATTGGGAAGATATGGAACTCGGTCAAAATGGTTTGAAGATTGACAACTTTACGCTTCCAGGGGTTTAACAAGACTAATATCATTTCCTATTATATATATATTTCCTATATTTATGTATTTTCATCTTATTCTTCATGTAAGTTTTAATTTTATTTCTATGTATTTTCATCTTATATTCTCCATGTATTGCTATGTAATTTCTTTATAAATTTTATCTATGTGTTTGGTATCTTTTTTGAAGCTCAAATCAGTTTTAGCACTAGGAAAATGTGTTAGGTATATTTTTTTTTGTTGTACCTCTGGTGTGACTGCTGTAGTTAGGATTTACCCTTGTCGAGTTGGCTGATCTCATTGATGCAAAATGAATACCTAGTCATATATAGGACATGTTTTTCGAGTGAATTTTTTTGAAGAAATATTTATTTCCACATTTTCAATATCTTACTTATTATATTTAAGGTTTTCTTGTGCATTTGAATTTTGGTAGGTCGTGGTTAGACCATATCATAAACAATCTAGACATGGTTATCCAGAAAATAAGAGACGTTGAAAAAAAAAAAAGACACGCTAGCTATTTGTTGAAACGCTAGATTTTATGGCGGTAATTACGAAATTAATGATCCACCAATTGAAAGTGTCTATATACAAAACGCAAACGCTAAAAAATTATTTTGGTAAAAATACTCATTGCTTGAAACGCTCTCAAAGATTCTGAATGGTGACCACTTGATGCGCAGCCATCGATAACAGAGTTCCAAGATGTGAGATCCCTTGTTTCCGATATCGACTCGAACAGCAGGAATGCTGAAGTAAGGTCCCTGCAACTGATGTACATGTTTATTACTGAATTAGCCGAAAGGATATTATTCCCAAGCCCTAGCATTTGCAGCCAACAGTGGACTGATTTGCCAAAGATGAGAGAGTCAGACGAATCACAAGAATACTCACTGAAAACTTCCTTGAACAGATTCTTAGCTTCTTGTGTAAACCCGTTTTGCGCGAAAGCAGATATCATATCGAGTTCCATGAAACCAAGTCTCGATCTGTTGTTGTCTTGAACAACAAGTCAGCCTGAGGTTTTAAGCCACATTTACGTTACATATCAATAACACTGTTTATTACCTCTAAAGCTCTGGATTGCATCTCCCAGCGAACCGTATAACCATGAACTGCTCTTCCCTCTCGTGACAAACAGAAATCACCACATATGGAAGTTATTGAAACCACGGTGGCGATATCAGGCTGGATCTTATCCACCGATTGCATTTCCTTCAAAACACCAAATGCTTCCTCGAACATTCCATTTGCAGCAAACCCATTAAGGATTGCATTCCAAGAAATAACATCCTTGCACAATAATTCTTCAAACAAAGTTTCCGCGCCTCGGCGTCCTCACATTTTGAGTACATCGAAATGATGGAGTTGGCCACAGAGACCTCAGCTTCTGGACTATAACCTGATTTTATAACCAACCCGTGGAGGGGTTCACCCAAAGGAAGTTTTTCAAGAGAAGAGCAAGCTGAGATAACGCATGAAAAAGTCACACTATCAGCCTCTTGTCCTGAACCAGTCATCGACTTGAAATATTTCAACGATTTCCTGGGATACCCATCTGAAATACATCGAGTCACTATCGTGTTCCAAGAAACAATGTCCCGGTGCTCCATATGCGTGAACACACACACACTCTGTGGAGCTCAAGTCCTCGCCTTTTGCATATAGAATCATCAATGCATTGCACAAACTAGAATCCGAAACCAAACTAGTCTCTATTGCTAAACAATGAACCATTGGAAATTTCTTTGAAAGATGTAACGTGGATAACGCCGAAGCTGCAAGTAAGAGCGTCGTAGAATCAAACTCATATCCCTTCTGAATCATCTCAACGAACAATCCAACAGCTGCCATGTAATGTAATGACCATTTTGATTCGAACCAGTGATCATACTGTTCCAAACAATCACATCTTTATCTTTCAATTCACCAAATAGGCCCAAAGAAGACACTAAGTCCCCCGCGTAAAGCGTCAGAAGCTTCGAAGATGTAGTTAAATCTTGGACACTCCTCGGAGTCTCTGTCTCTGTTATCATCATGGAGGATCTAAGAACATCTCGTAAGAACAAAAAAATCGACTCCACAGTCCTATCCTCTATCTTGGGCTTTTCGTCGAACACTTTATGGACAATAGGAGTAGCCGGAGACAAGACAGAGGACGTGAAGTGTCGCTCATGTTTTCTCTTACTGAATTGTAAATTAGAAGAACAATAGCCGGAAAGAGAATTCCGCCGATAAATTGAGTGCCTTAGAGAGTAGAATATGTGGCCGGAACAATAAAGTCCTAGGCTTTTCGGGGGAAATCGTAGAATTTCTTATTTCTTACCATCACATCGGCGGATTTCCCGGTGCCGGCGAAGGAGTATGTAAAATTACGAATTGGGTATTTTATTGGGCCTAAAGTTATCTTAGTAGTAAATACTGGGCTTTTACTCTCTTAATTATTGTACTTCATTTAAAATCGTAAATGAGAATTAGATCAATGGTTTAATACTTTAATTGGGGGATTAAACCGAAATTTCAAAAGCATAATGGTTAACATTTGACTAATGATTAATTAGAACTAAATCATTAATTTATGACGACAAACAAAAAAAAAGTCTCCCAGATCCGTACTGTACCCGTTACCGCACCCGAAAGCATTGCCAATGTATCATGGTCCTGAAATTATTAATAACGATCACTTTTTCGTTTAATTCGATATGAATCATTTGATTCGATAAATCAATAATTAATAAGTTCTTCTTAATCAAGTGCATTAATTGTCGTTAACTACATGTTTCTTAATGCTCATTGACTTTCTATTTTGACTTTCTCCTATCGATGTACGTGTTTGATGAACATCTGGTTTCGTGCTCATCAGATTAGACCTAACAACGTGTCTTCTACATTTGTTATTGTATTTGTCAAATTTTATTAACACTAAGAGCATGCAGATAGTTGGTACTCATAGAGTATCATTAAGAATTTTTTAGTATTAATTTTAATGTTTGTTTATTGTTTGAGATTTTTAATGATACTGCTAATAAATCTGTTTCCAGTGGTGAGACCGGTATCGGTATCATTAATAAAAAAATAGATTATTTTGGTTGTTTTTATATGGTGACTTATTATGATATGATTTTTTTTGTCTTTCTTTTCTACTATAAATATTTTGTATAATTACAGAAACACCATTTCAAAATATTTGTAAGAAAATTATATGATGGCAATGGTAGCTATTTACCAGACATAGATGTATTATCAATTGTTAATTTGAGTGAACGTATGAAAGTTTTGTTTTGGTCAGAAGAATTTTTACATTGCATACTTTTGACAAGAAATTTTACTGTTTTGGACAAAAGATTTTCCATTTGTAAATACATCACAGTTCGAGTTATGTAGTCACTTGATTTGTTGACTAAATAAAAGAATTATAGTGTTGACATATAATTTTCCAAATCAATGCAAAGTACAAACTGTTTGTAGTTAACAAAAGTACCAGTTTACATAACCAAACAAGACGTTTAAACCAAAAAACCGGTTTTCATGATAGAGAAACTAGACCAGAGATGAGCTGATGTTATTCTAATCTTGATAGGCACTAGGATATTGTTACCTTGAGTACAATGTTGCCTTTTAATACCAAGAGCTCTGCATCCGTTGTTTGATCCATAACTCCAAATATTGAATGGAATCCATCCGCTAAAGACTGAACCTCCTCCAAGAGCTTTAGGGTAAAGAAGAACACTAGCCAGGGTTAATGCACCTGCAGAAAACCTTATGTCAGAAGTCGCAATGCAAGAAAATCAACACATTGTAGAGTCTTAGATCAGTAAGTAAATCCATGAAATGTGTAGCTACGGGGGATGCAAAGAGAGAGATCACCTCCTTGGCTAAATCCACAGATATACACATTTTATGGATTTATTTCTCCTGCAATTTCCTTATCTATAATGGTATGAACGTTTGTAACTGCTTTAAGCAAACTGCTTTCATCTTTCGAAGATCCCTACCACATTCAAAATTACTTACTTGATGGCATAAACATATCTCTAGAACAGAACCAACTCCTTAATCAGTTAAAGCAGCTTGTTCTTCGTACATCATAAACCTTAACATCTACTGAACAACTATATAAGAAAATCTGGAGTAGGTACAATGTTAAGGAGTAAATGAGTGAAAGTAAAGAAGATAGAGAAAGAAACCAACCTGCCAGAAGTAGCGAAGGCAACAAGAAGCCCACCATAAAAAATTCCATGGGAACCTTTTGTCTTAACGATCACCATATCCCACCAATTCTCATCGAATTCAATAGATCCCCTCTCCAGCTCCGACCTCAAATTCTTCCAACGAAATCAGACCGCCGGAGACTAAAATGGAGGAGAAATCCTAATCCAAATTCAAATGCTTCCAGTTCAAGCTCGCGGTGATGGTCGGCGGAGGAAATGAATTTTTCTTTCTCTGGATCGAGTTTGAGACGGATCGCGAGTTTGAGAGGAGATTGATTTTTTTTTTCTCTGTTTCACCAAAAAAATATGGTCCAATGGAAAACCGACACGTCACACAAATTTGAGTATCACAAGTATCAGTACACTGATACGTATCAGACCCAATATAGTGGTTTGGTCCATTATAAAATATTTTTTGGGCTAATGATACTCAAAAAATATCACCGGTGGTCATGGTTCTAGTTTCAATAAAGTTTCAAGAACACAAGATTAACAAGAATAACTCTCTTATTAATGTCTTAGGAAAATAACTCAAAACCTAAGCTCTCAAACTCTATTCTCTCAACTCTTTGGGTTACCACACCTTGGTACCTCTATTTATATAAAACTCTCAAGACCTAATCCTAACTCAATTAGGACTTACAACTTCTAGAATATTCTAGATAACTCCTAGAATATTTAAGCTAATCTTCCTTTTATTAAGTAACTTATTGCTCAAGTTACTTAACCTTCAAGCTTACTCCAACATTCTCCCCTTTAAGCTTGAAGTCTTCTCTTGGCACACCTTGAACTCCAATGAGCTTTCTCATCTCTCCAAACTTGACTCTTCCAAGCGCCTTAGTCAATATGTCCGCTTTCTGTTCTTCACCGGGAACATGTTCAACTTCAATTTGACCATTCTCAACGCACTCGCGTATAAAATGATACTTCCGGTGGATATGCTTACTTCTAGCATGAAACACCGGGTTTTTAGTGAGTGCAATTGCTGACTTGTTATCAACTCGTATGGTTACTCTTTCACATGCCGTTCCAATGACTTCAGCAAACAACTCTTGGAGCCAAATGGCTTGCTTGGCTGCCTCCGTAGTCGCCATAAACTCAGCCTCACATGAAGAGAGTGCAACTACTTGTTGTTTTTGGGAACACCATGTAATTGGACACTCATTAAGGTAGAAGACATGGCCTGCGGTACTCTTACCATCATCAACATCTACACTATGGCTATTATCACTATAGCCTACCAGTCCTGTTCCCGCTTCATTCTTAAAGTAGAGACCGTGAAAGAGAGTTCCTTGAAGATACCTTAAAATTTGTTTTAGCACAGCCCCATGTGACTCTTTTGGTTCTTGTAGATATCTACTCAAAGTCCCAACACAATAAGGAAGATCTGGTCTAGTGTGGAGTAATTATCTAAGGCAACCAACAACTCTTCTATAATCTTGTCCATTGACAATCTTCTCATCTTGTGCCTTAGAGAGTTCCAAACCGGCGGTCATAGGTATGTGTACTGCCTTGCATTCACTCATCCCGACTTCTTCAAGTATCTTCTTTGCATATCTCTCCTGTTTTAAAACGATTCCATCCTCTCCTTGAATAACCTCATAGCCTAAATCACTCATCTCGAATTTTCCCGCCATTCTTTTCTTAAAGTCAACTACGATCTCCAAGGTAGACCCGGTAACAAGTAAATCATCAACGTATACTGCTACAATTAGAAGACTCTCTACTTCTTGTTTCCTGTATAGTGAAGGTTCCTTGGAGCACTTTTCAAAGCTTAAGTCCTTGAGAATTTCATTTAGTTTGATGTTCCAAGCCCGTGGAGCTTGTCTTAATCCATAGAGAGCTTTGTGAAGTTTGTAAACTTTCTTCTCACTTCCTTTGACTACAAAACCCTCGGGCTGAGTGACGTAAACATCTTCTTTCAACTCACCATGGAGAAACACCGTTTTAACATCGAGATGATGCACTTCCCATCTATTTGAAGCCGCTAAAGCAATAATGAACCGAACTGTCTCAATACGAGCCACGGGAGCAAAGACTTCATCGAAGTCTATACCATGTTTTTGTACATAACCCTTCGCCACCAGCCTTGCCTTGTGTTTGTTCCAGCTCCCATCTGAATTACGCTTCAACTTAAAGACCCACTTCAATCCAATTGGCTTGACATTGACGGGAAGATCAACCAAGGTCCAAGTCTTGTTTTTATTTATGGAGAGAATTTCTTCTTCGCATGCATCTCTCCATTTTTTCTTATTGTTTGCTTCTTGAAAATCCCATGGTTCCTCATTGATCACCATCAAAAGTTGCTCTCCTTCGATCTCCCCTAATAACACATAGTCATTCAAATACTTTGGCTTTGTTATTTCTCTTCCGGATCTCCTTAGAACAGGCACGGGCTGTGGTGTTTGTTCTTGGTCAATTCCCACAGTTTCATCAAAATCCTCATCTTCTTCCTCATCGACATTGTTACTATCTCCTCTGTTTTCCTCTGTTTCCTCTCTCTCAACAATGGTATCAATATCTCTGATTCCATAATTAGCCCAAATTCCCACAGTTTCATCAAAATCCTCATCTTCTTCCTCATCGACATTGTTACTATCTCCTCTGTTTTCCTTTGTTTCCTCTTTCTCAACAATGGTATCAATATCTCTGATTCCATGATTTCTAAATTCTCCCAACACGAACTCTCCACCTCTATATGTTCTGAAAGTCTTAATGGTTTTTTCGGTTTCTTGTTCTACCAAAGCCTTAAAGACTTTGAATTTCTCAAACGCTTCGTTCTTCTCTTTCAACAAGATTGACCACATGTAACGTGAATAATCATCAATTAACATGAAGACGTACCTCTTTTCCGCAACAGTGGAAGGTGAGATTGGTTCGCAAAGATCCCCATGAACAAGCTCTAATGGTTGTAACGCACGAAACAGAGTGGCTTTAGGGAACACTTTCCTTGCTTGTTTTCCAAGTAAGCATGAAGAACAATTTTCCTTATCTTTTGGTGCACTAGAGATCCTAATCACTAGCTCTTTTGTGACCATTGTCTTTATGTTCTCAAAATTAACGTGTCCTAGTCGTGCGTGCCACTTAGATGAATCACTTGTTACTTCAAGTTGTAAACACTTCGTAGTCTCAACTTCCAAATCAACCTTGTATAGCCGGTTCCTTGATCGTACCGCCTTTACCAATAAGTTTCCATCACAGTCTTGTAGAGTAAGGTAGTCTTCCTTCATTCTAATATCACATCCCGACTTCGTAGCTTGCCCTAAGCTTATAATGTTACTCTTAAGATCCGGTATGTAATAAACCTCGGCCAAGATTCTTTTCTCTCCTCCTTTGCTTACAAACAAGATTGAACCTTTTCCTTTAATGTCAATACATGAGTCATCGCCAAACCGCACTTTTCCCGTAACCAACTCGTTTAGCTTGCAAAACCATTCCCGATTTCCTGTCATATGATTACTGGCGCCATTATCCAAGTACCAAGCTTTGTCCGAGCATCCCTCAAGTTCTTTAGGTCTCGCATTCTTCTCATTAAGAAAGACCACTTCATGCATCATAAGAGACTCAGCTTCATGTGTGTCATCTTCTTCTTCTTTCTCTTGAAGCTGAACTAACTTAAGCAACTTCTTCAAAATCTTTGGCTCTTCAATGCTTACTCCCAATGATACTGACTTGGTGGCTATTTCCGAGAGTTTGCCAGCAAAATCATCAATCATATCGGTTTCCTTCATCTTTATCCTATCAAGCTCAGCCATAAGAGTTTGCAGTCTCGCTTCTCTTACCCGTTCTGCACCAAGATTCCTTGCCTTAATCGCATCCCGAACAGCCTTCGAGGTTTCATGGTCACCAACTTGTAGGATCAAAGCTTCTGGTATGGATTGAAACAAGAGTGCTCGAGCTATATCGTTTTTCTCAACATCACTCGAGTCGGGATCTATTGTTTCCCAAACCTTGTTCACACGCAGTGCTACTTTCATTCTCATGGCCCAAACAGTGTAGTTCGCCGTGTTTAACATTGGACACTGTATGGCCGACGCTCCTCCTCCTTCCTTTGGTTTACCGGTGGTTGCGATAATCTCACTTATGGTTCGTATGATCTTCGTAGTGTATTCGGATATCAAACCCTAAAGCTCTGATACCAAATCTAGTTTCAATAAAGTTTCAAGAACACAAGATTAACAAGAATAACTCTCTTATTAATGTCTTAGGAAAATAACTCAAAACCTAAGCTCTCAAACTCTATTCTCTCAACTCTTTGGGTTACCACACCTTGGTACCTCTATTTATATAAAACTCTCAAGACCTAATCCTAACTCAATTAGGACTTACAACTTCTAGAATATTCTAGATAACTCCTAGAATATTTAAGCTAATCTTCCTTTTATTAAGTAACTTATTGCTCAAGTTACTTAACCTTCAAGCTTACTCCAACAATGGTCTAAGCTCCATTCTTTTTGTACCAAAGTCAAACTAACTTTAGAAGTTATAAACTGAATTGTAAGAAATTGAAATGTTTTATATCAATGTTTTGATAAATATTTGACTAATAACAAGTAAGAACATTACGACGAGTCAAAAAAAAAAAAAAAAAAAAACATTACGACGAGTCTTTTGACTGCTGATCAAGTATTCTTTTTAGTTGATTTGCCTATGAGTCATGACGATCGAGTTAAAGTGTTTATCAAGTTTTGCAATAATACATATATTGAGTATTAATAATTAATTTATTGTGATCGACTTATATACTAATCGCAATTACGTATTATATACGCGTTGACAAAAGATGTAGAGTAATATACAAATGATTATACTTCATAACAACGTTTTCGTATTCTTTCTTCTTTTTTTTTCTTATTATAAAACCCCCAATTAAAGCATTGCAACACAAATTGTGAAACCATGATCGGTAGGCATGTGGATGCATGTTGCTTATTATAATTAAGAGGACGCGATTGAAGGAAAAGTTATTTAAAGATTAATGTGATTAAAAATAATAATAGATGGATCAATCAATGGTTAATTACTTATAATCAAAAGTTAATTAAATCGAATTAGCTAACTGTCTAAATCCTGATATCAACTTGTACCCGAATAGTTTCGTACTTTGTATTGGCCAAATTGTGTTTAACTTTATATATATTTTTAAAAAACTTTATATTAAATAATAACTTTTGTGTCTTATACACTTTAATTTGGTAACAAGTTTGAACTCCAAACTATACATACAATATTGCTTGTTTCGAACTTTCAGAGGTTCTCTCATACACAAGTCTATATAGCATACGCCTCGTCTGAAGTAAACCGATTTGATAGGCTACCATGTTTTGCATCTTCAAAGTTTGATTTGATATTATTTATTTTTACTATGTAAACGATCATTTTTAGATTCCGTATTCCAAAATAATATTAAAATTTAGTATACATATTTTAATAAAAATAAAATATAGGTTATAATTTAATATCCATACGAAGTGACAACGCTTGGTATCCGAAATGAAGGTCGACATGATCAAATAAAGTTATGAATTTGTTTAAGGTGAAGGAACTGTTAAATAAAAAGTGTTATACCCAAAAAAAGTGTTAAATAAAAAAACTATAGTGCATGAAGAGTCGTGCGTAAGAGAGAGGAGCTCTATAAATAGGGTTAGATATAGAATATATAAAGAAGCTCTATATAAATAACTAAATAGGAGATTAATGAAATCATAAAAGATGCTACTCGAAGCTTCTAAATCTAGCCAGATCAGCATCTAACAAATTCTCTTCCATATGCCACGTGAGAAAGGCAAAATTTGATCCCACACAATCTTCATTTTCATGTTTGTCGTAATAATGTCGACTCCTCTTCCTCTTATTCGTTGTAATCGTTTAATACTGCATAATCAATTAATCATATCATTTATTTGCTTCATCTCTCCTCCAAAGGCCAATCTAACTCTCTATTTCAACGCTACTTCTCCAACCAGACTCTCTTCAATGTACAGTCCTATCCGATGAACCACGGCTAGGTTTTTGTCTCCAACTTGACAATCGAACCCATTTTTTAGGTATGAATCTGTTTTTCCTTCTTCATTGATATGGCTTTCATCTTCAGCTTAAATCAGTGTGATCATGTGCGCATTAACATCCACATATATATCGTATGCATGTATTAATATTTATTATCTGTTTCTTCAAGATTGTTAATATACAAGAAAGAGGAAGGCTGAAGCTAGAGGGATCTGGGAGAAATCATAAAATTTGGGTATGTCTCTTTTTAAATCAGACATTTGTTCTGTTCTTTTAAATCATATGTATGATGTCATACAATATTTTTATATATATATATTCGATCTCCTACTAGAACATATCTGGTCTATTGTTATAGTTCCAAGTCGGGGCCACTTATCTGATAGGTGCTTGGTTTTGATGGACCTCAGTATAGGTTCTATGTTGTCGCTCTATGTTACAAGTTCAATGAGCGATTGGCCTGCATTTTTCAATAAAAAAGAATCATACTATATTGTTTGAGGTAACTTTTTGGATCTTTTATAGGTCTTCCATTTTCTTTTTTTTTGGTTATGTTCTGTTATGGCTTTAGAAAATTCAGTTTTAAAAGAATCTTAAATTGGAGATGACATTGTCTCCATATTTACTTGATATTTAATTTTCATGTGAACATTATTGTATATACTACTCCCTCCGTTTCATAATATAAGTCGTTTTAGCTTTAAGCACGCAGATTAAGAAGATCTACTTTTAAAAAGTTCAACCAATCATAAAAGAGACTGCATAATATAAATAATTATAAAATATTAAAGTAATATATAAAGTGCATAGAAACTTGAAAACGACTTATATTATGAAACAAAATGTTTTCTCCAAAACGACTTATATTATGAAACGGAGGGAGTATATAGTAGAAAGAGTTAGAGGTTCGATATATCTTCTGTATTATTTTGGTTTTCATTGCCTCATATATATGTTTACACTACAGTTCCATATTTACCTAAGAAAGGCCTTTTCACTTTGCTTTATTGTAGCTAAAAAAATGTTTAATTTGAGGTCCAAGACCTGCTTATTTATCACTCTTTCGAATTAAAGTAAAATATGTAACACTCAAGCTTGAGTTTAGACGTTTCTGAGTTTTCCTTAAGACATGACCAAGTGGGCAAATACATAAATATTGCGTACATATTCCTTATGATGTATCTATGATTCATGTGGTTGGTGCTAGAGGAGAAAAGCTCGCCTGTTTTCCATCATCATTCTGCTTAGTGCTATTGGACATTCATGAAAAATCAACATATACTCATACATGAAAGTTCATAGAAGCAATTACTTTTCATTAAGTTCTAAATAATTGAACCAGTTTTTTCATTGTGTGGTGCCAAGAAAGTTGTCATGGCCCTGAGTTAAGAATCGAGGATACTCCCAGTCTCTCAAGTACTTAAAATACATTTTAGAAACTGGAGAAAGTAAATTCTATTGCTGTAGTAAGGTACGAAAATCTTTAATCCTCAATTTTAAATTTCATCTCAAAAACAAGCAAGAGGAGGTTATACTAATGTTATTTTTTCTCAGTCATGGTGTAATGGAGTATGTGTCAGAAAGGCTCAGAGCTCATGTCATCGTTAAAAAAAAAAAACTATGCAAATTCCATAGTAATCTCTTGACGTTTTTTCCATCATAATTGATTGATATGACTTTCTTTTGGTATCCAGAAAGAAATGAAGTGATTATTAATGATTGTCTAAGTACAAGGGTCAAAAGAATTCATGACGTGCTACACAAGTCACAAGCTAATAACCTCTTTCTATATCACTCTAAATTATAATCATGGTAAAGATGGATTGATTTGAGGTTCATGAGTTTCTTACTTTGTTATAATTTTTCTAACACATAATTTAAACCCCTTAAGAAATGAGTAGGATTCAGTATTTACAGGTCGCTCTTAATTGTGTTTCTTTTTTTTCTGTTGAATTTTAATTTATATAAAAAATGTTTCAATTTACTAGCTCGAAATGGTGTTTAGAAAACTTGATGAGAAGTTTCAGCCTTTAGGCCCTTCAGTCACTTATATGTGAAATAACCAACTCAGCTCTTCTAAATTCTCTTATTCAGTCTACTTATTTTTATGTTAAAACATTGGTATATATATGAAAGCTAGATTTCTAAATATATATATTCATACCTATGTTGTGACCACAAATTAGGATCCCTAATCTAAAATTTATAGTAATACTGTTTATGTTCCTAGACTTGGTAGAACTTGAAACACATCACAGTACATCACAAATATTTCGTAAGTTCAAATCAATTCATATGGAGCTTGTCCTAGCCTATATATAGCCAAAAATATTCTTATACCGTTTTTTTTTTTTTTTTTAATCGTCAAATTAAATCAAACCTTTTTCCATGACAATGAGACTAATTGGATATAGTTTACAATAGATCCTGATTGGCCCCTTTGATATAACTAGGTAAACTGGCTTCTTGAATAAATTGTCTCTTATTTTGGTTTTATACGATTTTCATGGTTGTTATCTAATAAAATGTTTATACAGATAGTGTCTTAGAAGGATATTTATGAGAAAATATGGATTTATTTATCTGATATTTTCGTTTTATAGTGGATAGATAGTAAATTTAGAAATAGAATCCACCATAACCTGAAAAAACAAACAAATGGAATCCCGTGGAATGAAGTATCATCATATCTCCTTTTTTTTTTTTTTTTTTTTTTTGGAGAGAATTAGTCCAATCTGCTACTCGTAGTATATATAGGACTACGAGTCTTATATTTTTCTTTCTTTCTTTCTTTCTCTATCTAGTATCTAATAAGGAAGACTAACCAAAGAGAAAAACAAACACTGCTTTTGGTCATTAAATATTCCGTCTAGATGGTGGATTTGGAGTTAGTGCATGCATATTCTTTTCTTTTTTTTTTTTTTTTTTTTTTTTTTTTGCATGCATATTCTTTGTCTCCCATCACAAAATAAAGTGCACTTCTACTATCCAGAATTGCAGATTGTACAATACAATACACTAAAGAAAGTCGCAATGTTAGATTTTATTGATTTGCACAATAAAACAAAAGATTTTATTGA
>NW_003302430.1:0-14793 GCF_000004255.2 Arabidopsis lyrata subsp. lyrata | reverse complement strand
AGAACGACAGTGGATGCTTCTCACTCACCCCTGTCTTCAGAAAACCTACCACTAATTGTGAGTCCACCTCCAGTTCTAACTGCGTGATCTTCTTCTCCCAAACTATAGGCATGCCATAATAGATGCCCCATAGCTCCGCTAGCAGTTCCGTACAACGACCTATATTAAGGGAGAAAGCACCATACCATGCAACCACCATTCCCATCCCTCAAGACCCCTCCTGCAGTGGGTAAGCCCAGATTCCCGTATGAGGCACCATCCGTGTTAACTGTTAAGCTTAACCCAGCCATCCGTTGGCATCACCCATCCGACCAATACTTCAACCCGACTCCCTGATGTACTGGTCCCTTTATGCAGCCTATGAGATGACGTTATTTCCTTCGAAGTTTAGACTTTTATTGATAAATAAATCTTAATATTGTAATTTATTGTAAAACTCCGACTTTTTAAAATACAGCGGTATATGAAGAGATTTATAAAGATTCTACTTATATTTTAAAATTATACATACCATATAGTAAACTACCAGAACTTCAGAATTAAGGGTAAATTCAATTCTATTGGTCACTACTTGATTGCTTAGTCACGATTAGATGGGAAATATGGAATTTGGTCACAAGCTTTTGTCACTTCTCGAGAAATGCTTTTGTATACTTTGCAAAAAAAAAAAGAAGTTGCGTATGTATATTCGTCTTTGAATGAGTAAGACAATGAAACTTTGGAAATTTGGCCATTTTGTAGATTATCTTCAATGACGCTTATGAAGATCCTTTAACAAAATAAATCTTCAATGACGCTTGACTATAAAAAATATATAAGAGTAACTATAATAGAATAAAATGAATAATCTTACATAGAATTCATATAATACAACGACATATTGAATTCTTTATTCTACTATGACATAAGAAAAAAAAAGATAAAATAACTAAAACTAGAACTTAAAAATAAATCTTTACAAATTAGTTTAGTTTAATGAATAAAGTAGTTTTAAAATAACATATAGTAAAGAACCACTAAAATATATCGAAGCAATATTTATGAAACAATTACATATATATATATATATATATATATATATATATATATATATATATATATATATATATATTTTGGTCAAATGAAACAATTACATATTTTGCATATAAAATAAACCTAATTTTATAGATGTCAAATTATAACTTTACCATTTTTATTTATTTGATTATTTAAATAATTATGAGAATAATATAAAAATATCGATATATTGTCTTGCGGAATGAATGAAATAATGTGGTAAATATAAAAAATAATAAGTAAAAATAATTTTTATAATTTTAAAGAGTAAACTTTTGCTATTCAGTTTTGATTTGGATTATATGATTTCATGTCTTTTGGTATTCTCTTTTATTATTGATTGCTACTTCCTCTGTATCAAAAAGAATGATTTTGAGGTTTTCTTCTTGTATCAAAATAATAATAATTTACTATAGTATATCTAATGCATTTTTATTTTCAAGATCAATTGATTGGAGTAAGTGGGGGTAAAACACAGTTTGAAATTAACCTTTTAAAAGATATAACACAAAAATAATTAATAAATATACATCATTTATTATTTTCTTAATCTTGGTGAAAATCCTCAAAAATCATTCTATGTAATAAAGAGGGAGTAATAGTTTTGTTAGATTTTGTTGTTGTCGGTTGTATTTTAATAAAAAATTATATTAGGAGTTTTATAGAATTATTTTATTTTACAGGGGATGTGCCTTTAGTCAAGTGGTTAAGTTCATTTGACTCCGTCTTCTCCACCGGAGTTCGACTCCACTAAATCGCGTTACCCCGCGTAGTAGGGATTGGCTATGGATCGGGCCTTGTCGATCCAAAAATATCAAAAAAAATATATTTTATTTTACAATAATTGCAGTGGATAAATTAAGGAACACATCAATTATTTGGAAACTTACTCATAGTCCCAATCAGGCTCAATACGTTTGATAAGATCATCGGTAAAACCGTACCCTAAATTCCTTCATAGAAAACCATTTGTTCTCCTCGCATCACTTGCGGTTACAATCACAGGAAAACATTTTTCTTTAATATAATTATTGGCAAATAAAAGAACAAAGATATAGACAATTCTAGTAATACTTTGATCAGAAAATTAAACATGCATGCATATCTGATATCTCTGTCTCTGAGGAAGATAGTATAATGTTTGACTATAAAACTTGGAATTAGTGTGCCTAAAGGCGGATCTAGATGGATATGCAGAAAACTTAATTTCCGTATACAAATTTAATATCATACATGTTTTTTTCATTTTTTTTTAGAATTTAACGGGGTAATCCCAATATGGTGCCCGCAGTTCGATTTCCGTTGGCCATCGAGGTTTTCATCTGGCCCCCTCGGGCCTCCAGAAAACACACTGAGCGTTGGGCTTGGACGGCCCGACAGGAACCGGCCTCAAGCCTTGGTGCTAGTCGGGTTTCGGTCCGGATACGTGGATTATAAAAAAAAAAAAAAGTAAGACCTTCAAAAGAGAATAAACGTAGAGGATATGACAGAAAATAATATCTTTAATAAAAAAAAAAAAAAATTGCTAACCTTAGGAGTGCGTGTGGGTTAATGCAGCCGATGTTTACGGTGTTGAAAGAGGAACTTGGACCAATAGGCTGATCGAAGTGTGTCAAACCAAAGCTGCACATGTAGCAAGGCAAACGAAAAAGCTGTGATTGAAGCAAGTGAAATAATGAAGGCTAAATTCCACGCGAGTCTCCGGTCATAGATCAAGAATAACGTCGCACAGAAAGCTATGACCATTGCGATAATGGAGACAAACAATGCCAAAAGTCCCAACATTAGCCTTGAGGGTAATGACACAAGAAAATCATCTTCAGCATATCTTGACGTCAAGATTGACAAGAAAATCACTATAGATGTTGAGGAGGAGCATAGCGCGACCGCATCCGATAGGATAAATATATTAAACCATTTCTTTTTTTGGAGGATAGGAAGTCCTGATTCTTCATTGTTCCCTCCTGGTACGGTAAAGGCCGCGGCAAAAACTACCGTTGCTATTAGCGTTGCTACAAGCATACATGATGTTGCAGTATCTTTCATCCATTTCTCTCCTTCTTTCCGTAATTCTTTGTGTCCATTAGTAAAGATGTCTTGCGCTAATTCCCCTTCTTTATTCTTTGATTTGATGTATGAACGAGGAACAATCTTTTTCACAGCCTGAAATACGCAATATAGTATGGTAATTAAAATTGTTAAAGAAAATGATTATTGGTTTCATGTGTTTAATAATTACCTTGAACCAAAGAATCTCTCTTTGCATTTGAAGTGCAGCCCCTGATACAATATGTAGTCGATCATGAGGAGGCAAGCTTGCAACAAGATGCAACAGAGTATTATTTGTGGCTTCTTCTCGATAAGAAGCTATTAAGTCCTTGATTGCTCCGAGTTCATATATGATGTTGAAGATGCTTTCATGACGATTTATAGCAGCAATGTGAAACAAGCTTCGGTTTCTTCTATCGACTTTCCATATCAAATCTGGATACGAACGAATAAGAATGACTAGGAACTCGACATTTCCACATGATGCAGCATCAAAGAGTAGTCTTGTAGGTTTTCTCAATAAATCCGAAACCTCTTCATCAGATTTTTGAATAATCAAGTTCCATATATCCTCCACCAACTTGTGAGCCAAGCTTCTCATTTTAGCTTTATGAAACATCCCTTCAAACACTAAAAGGCCACAAAAAAAAAAAAAAAAAAAAAAAACAGTGTTTAATTTGTACATGGATTTGCAATTAATATATAAGAACTATTTGATTATACATCTTACTTAAATGCCCTAACCACTGAAAGAAATTGAGATTTTTTCTGTGACCGATAGCCAAAGGCTTGCGAGCTAAAAGATGTAACCCGGTTTCCATAGCACGGTTACAAGAAGTAGCTAGTATTTGGTATCTTTCCAACATCCACAAAGCTACATCTGCACAATCAAACTCAAAACTAGCTTCATCATGACACTTGTAACCAAATTTTCATACCTAACTTGATCATCGCGGAAAAAAGATTGTTTTACCAAAAATGTTGGCATATATGATGGCATGAAAGATATCTACAAGTTGCACATTACTCAAGCTTGTGAAATCAGTTTGACTATAGAGGTAAATAACCATATCTCTGTGTCCAAACAAAGCAGCCATATGGAGTGGAATCAATTCACTATTGCCTGGAATCAGCGGAAGATCCGGGTTCATATCTGTGGATGTCGGAATCCGCAATACCAGTTTTATGATGTATATTGGATCGTCTAGCCTTGCTAATTCGAACAACAATCGTGATAAGAAAACAAGAGAGTAAAGTGTGTATATCTGTTTATCGATCAAGAAAAATCGTCCCCTTTTTACAATGGTTTTAGTTCTCTATTTATAGTCACGCGATTCAAAACCGAAGTCGTTCATCAAGCCGCAGATATCGCCTTCATCAATGTTTCCGTTTCAAATCTTCCGAACCTCGCAAATCCCGTATGACCCGCCTTTCATTTAATTCGCGAGATCCCGACGTTTCACTCGAGCTAGGCCGACTTTTACTGGGCCGTTCTTTTTATCTTTTGAAACGGGCTGACGGCCCACTTCGTTTCATTGTCCACCACTTTTCTATGGGCCGGATCCGACTTGCGAGATCCAACACCAACAGTTTGCCCCCCAAGTGTTCCGAAGTGAACACTTCGGAATACTTTAGATGCTGAACTTTTTCTCAGGCTCGGAGGCTTCGTCGTTAATCCCGCTTTTCCCGGGATTTGGTCTTCGACCGAAGTGACGTTTCGAGATCCTAAGGTATATTTTTTCCCGCGGATCGAGGGATTTTCCTCGGGAAGACAAAGACGCTTCGAGACCCTAGGGTTTCTCGCTTTGCCGCCCAATGACCCTCTATATAATCATTAGACTCTTCGGGTTCTGCAAACACACACGTCGTCGTCTTCTCCAAACCGCTTCTGCTTCCTTCCGTATTTAAAGGTAACTCTCTTCTCTCTACTTTTACCTCTTAACACTTTTCCGATTACGCTTAGTTCTTGCTATTCAGTTTCGGATTCGTGTTAGTTCACCGCTCTAGATTAGTTCCGTGCTAGATTTAGGCCAGAGATCTAAAAGATTTCTTAGATTTTCAGCCCTCTGCTCCGAATTTGTTCGCTGTTCTTCAACTCCTCCGCCGTGTTCTTGATATTCCGTTGAATTGCAACCGTTTTCCGAAGAACATCAACCGCTTAACCTTTCCGGTTTCTAGGTTTTCACGAAGATCTTCGAAGTTTGCTCAAGCGTATTCTTGAGTTGTTCTTGAAATATCTTCCCAAATCCCTGGCGCCAGATCTTGTTTCGTCTCTACATCTTCCTTAATTAAGTTATGGCTCCGAAGCGAAGCAGGAAGATCCAGAATGAGACTCACATCATGGAAGGCGAGTTCGGGAAGTATTTTTCTTCGAATCTCGACAATAAAAAACTGGCTCTGCTGAAAGGTGCCTGCCAGATCCCTCGTCAAGTCTCCTTGATTACTCCGGGTCCGACAGATTCTCCAGAGTCTCCACCTACCGGTCACACTTGCGCTTTTGAAATTTTCTTTTCGGAATGCGGGCTATCTTTTCCGCTTCCCAGCCTTTTGGTCGAATTGATGCACGAGTTCGGAATCGCACTTCCTCAACTATGTCCAAATGTAGTTAGGACCGTCCTGTGCCTCCAGACCCTCGCAGAGGAAAATGGATACCGTATCACGCTATCCGACGTACTCCATCTTTATACAGTAAAGAAGGGGCGAACCCCGGGGACATTTTTTCTCAGTCCTCGGAGTAATTTCAGAGTCTTCGGGGATTTTCCCGAAAAGGACGAGCAATGGAGAAAGTCCTACTTCTTCTTCGTTGTAGACGAATTTTCTTATGGTCCAAACACGGCTTATTTCGTTCGTGAATGGACTCGTCGTCCCGGTAGATAGCTCCTTAGGTTTTTCGCTGCTTTTCACTCGTTTTTTTTTTCTTTCTAATCCGTCAATGTTTTTGCTTTTGCAGCTAAACTTCCGAAGAAAACGCTTTCTCATACTTTTGCGGGGCAATTCGTAAAGATTTGCAGTAACAGCGACCTGTCGTGGGAATTGTTCACTTGCGAACGCATCCGGAGTTCGTGTGCTCGAATTGTCTCGCGATCCGACCTCATTTCCTCCACTCCTCCCTCCTCCCCTACTGTCGCCACTAACATGTCTCCTCTTTCCTATCGCGAAGAGAAGAGGCTCCAGAAGGAAAGGGAAAAAGCGAGAGAAGCGAGAGAGAGAGAAGATAAGGCCAGGATGGTGAAGGCCTTGGACGAAGGGAAATCCAGATCTTCATCTGGTAAAGGGAAGAATTCGGGTACCGTAGATCTGGTTTCCGAATCGAAGACTTCTGATCATCGTGATCAAAAGAAAGTGTCTTCGGGAAAAGACCTAATCCGGATCTCGGATTCTCGCTCCTCCCGATCTTCTCGGGAGAAAGAAATTTCTGAAGGAGGCCATAGTGCAACCTCCTCAAGGAAACGCAGGAACGAGGAATCTGAAATTCCTCCCCTTCAACGCAAGAGTCGTTCTCGTCCGAACGACGAGAAAAATCCTTCCGAGGATGCTGGAACCAGTCTGGGGTCAAAACCAGAAGAAAATGAAGATCCACAACGGGCCCCGGAGTCTGACTTGCCAACTCAGATTCTTGTCCTGCCTTCGCGGGACTCTGAGAACCGGGAATCCGTCCGTCAGGAGATTCCGATCCCTACTGGTAAGTAGAGTCACTTCGTATTCCTCTCTCGCTTCGAGTTCATTTTGACATTTTTTTTTTTGAACAGCTCCTCCGAAGTCACCAGCTGATTTCATGAGGAACTTTACTCCTGTTGGGATGAGGATTCCTCCCTTTAATGACTTGAAGGAGGTCAACAGGGCGAACTACTTTCGCTTCGCTGATAAACTCGGAGAGGTAATTCTTTGAACTCTTCTCCTCTTTTATAAAAATAAGAACTTTTCTTTCCGTCCTCATGAATCTTCGTTTTGACAGTTGATGCTCGAGTACAACACCACCTTCTCCTGCCATGAGTCCCAGCTCTTTCCAGTTAACGAGCTGGATGGCCTCAGGGCCCGGGTCGCCGAACTCGAAGAAGAAGTCCGTCAACTCAAGGAGATGGAAGAGGAAAATGCCAAAGCGGTGGCAAAGGCAAACGAGATTCGGGAGCGAATGCTGGAGACCGAAGGTCGCTGCAACCTTCTTGACATTGCCAAGACTGATCTTTCCGAGAAGCTGAAGATCGGGAAGAACCTGTATCTCGAGGCATGTGAAAAGATTACCTCGCTGGAAGCTGAAGTTAAGCGAAGCGAGGAATGGTGCAAGATCGCTGCTGAGAAACGGGACGAGGAGCTCGCAGCAGCGAAAAAAGATGAAAGGTTGAGGCTCCGTGAACTCTATAGCAGACTCGCCTCGAAGCATGAGACCTACTACAAGGCCATCAGTGATAATGAGATGATCGGGACGCGTCTTGCCGAGACTCGGGCGAACCGAGAACTTCTTGAGGAGATTCTGAAGGGAGAGATTCCGGACTTAAAAGCCGAACTAGAGTCGGTAAAGAAAGACGAGGAAGAGGCTGAGAAGAAAGCTCGCGAGGTAAGCGCTCTCAGACCTCAACCAAATGAGTTCGCTCATCTCTTTGTAGCGACTCCCCCAGAGCCCGTGCAAGAGACATCTCTTCCCAAAGATGATGTCGCCATTGATGAGTTCGGAACTAATAAGGGTTTCATGACTGGCCAGGACTTCGAAGCTGCCGTTCTGCCCGAGGAGATGCAGTAAGATCCCGACGTCAAGGGTCAATGATCTGGTTCCGGGGATGTGATGGCTAGTGCCCCCCTTTGTTGTTTTTATTATTTAAACCCAAAAACTATTTATCGTTTTTTTTTTTTTTGAAGACTTGAATATTTCCCCTCTATTTTTATATGAGTCCTTTTGAATTTTAAATCCGGAGTATTCGAGAAATTTGAATACCTCGTATGAAAAATTAAGAAATACTTAAGATTTCAACGAGATACGCAGTTTACACGAACGCAGAATTCATTCTTCAATGGATAAGGGAAATACTAAGAACAAGAGTTAAGTGGGTGTTCTTAATATTAAAAATGAGGATCGGGACTCGGAGTCCGCAGAAATCCCTAGTCTGTGTTGAACCAGACCTTTTTTGCTAAATAAAACTTAGGCTTATCTTTCAAGAATTACCAGAGGTCTGAGCTCGGTTTCGAGAAAAGTAGTTACGAGGTTCTTCTCGGTTTCACGGATTGCGAGATTATTCTCGGCTTCTTTGAAAGATGTTTAGAAAAATATAAACATTTTATTTGATTTAGAGACTGCACTCGAAGTTCGAGCTGCCTACGTACCCAAAGGTGGGGATCAAGTCTATCGTAGTTCGATTTACAATAATAAAAATAATAAAATACTTAAATAAAGTATCTCTTCAGATGAATGGAATTCCAAGCTCTTCGGACTGCTTTTCCTTCCATGTTTTCAAGGCGATAAACTCCATTGCGAACTACCTGAATAATTCGATAAGGACCTTCCCAGTTCACGCCTAACTTTCCCGCTCCGTCTTCGGCTGTATTTTGCTGAACTCTGCGTAATACTAATGTCCCAACGTCGAAATGCCGATTTCGGACAGTCGAATTATAGTATCGAGCTGCGGCATTCTGGTAATTTTGCATTCGAATCAAAGCTCGATCGCGTTGCTCCTCAATGGTATCAATAACGTCCACCATCAGTTCGCTATTTGCTGCCTCGTTCTGCGGGTTATTCATCCGTCTCGGACTTGGCACAGATATTTCAGCAGGGATCACAGCCTCCATTCCATAAACTAATGAAAATGGTGTTTCACCAGTTGCACGCCTAGGCGTAGTGCGAATTGCCCAGAGAACACTCTGTAGTTCATTAAACCAAGTTCCTTTGTGCGACTTGAGTTTTTTCTTCAAAGTAGACAGAACAGTTTTGTTCATTGCTTCAGCTTGACCATTACCCTGCGGATAACGAGGCGTTGATCGACTGAGTCTGATCTGCCATTCTTCGCAGAAAGATTCGAATTGCCATGAAATGAACTGAGGTCCGTTATCAGTAACGATCTCATATGGCAAACCGTGCCTACAAATGATGTCCTGCCAAATGAACTTGCGAACTTGAACCTGAGTTATGTTTACGTAGGCTGCCGCCTCTACCCACTTCGAGAAATAATCGGTAAGTACCAAGACAAATTTCACTCCACGAGTAGAAACATGAAGAGGCCCAATAATATCCATAGACCATCTCATAAATGGATAAGGCGAAGAGACTGATGATAATAGCTCGGTGGGTTGGTGAATTGAAGGTGCATGCTTCTGGCATTGCTCGCACTTCCGCACATACTCCTCGCCATCCGCAATTAACGTGGGCCAGAAATATCCGTACTTTCTTACTTTAAAAGCCAAAGAGCGACCTCCGGAGTGATTTCCGCATACTCCGTCATGAATCTCTTTTATCACAGTACGGACCTGCTGTCCGAAAATACAGATCATGTCAGGACCCGAGACGCTTCTTCTGTAGAGGATGTCACTCAAAATGCAGAAACGAGCACTTTTAGCTTTCAATTTCCGTGCCTCCCACTTATCCGCAGGAAGAGTACCATTAAGGATATATTCTCTGATGGGTATCCGCCAGTCCGCCCCCCAATCCGGAAGCTGTAGAGCTGGTAGTGGTTCCGGATTTAGCGGTGTTCCGATTAGTGATTCTACTTCGGAGTTCTGCTCAGTTTCCTCGACCCCTTGTGGTTGTTGTTCCACACTCATCCTTCTTTGCATAGACCGTGTAGTCACAAAATTCAGCTCTTCGGTGGCTATACTGGGATGTTCAATTACTTCAACAGGGATCATTCGGCTCACTGTCACTTCGGAACTCGACGCCAATGCCGCTAAGGCATCCGCAGCTGAGTTCTCACTTCGCGGAATTCTAGTGAGTTCGAAACTAAGAAACTTTTTACTCAACTCTTGAAGCTGAGCGAGGTAAGCTTCCATTCTGCCATCTTTTGCTTCATAGTCACCGGAAAATTGATTAGCAACGAGCTGCGAGTCGCAAAATGCCCGTAATTTTGTGACACCTATGCCAACCGCTAGACGAAGTCCTGCAAGGAGGGACTCGTACTCCGCCTCGTTATTCGACGCATTAAATGCGAGATGAAACGACTGTTCAATTACCTCACCATACGGGGATTGTAATCGGATACCGATCCCAGAACCCTGTTTTGAGGACGCGCCATCTACATGAAGTATCCAAGGTCCTTCGTTTTCTTTGGCCCCCTCGGAGACCAGAGGTAGTTCGATCAGAAAATCTGCGAGGACTTGAGATTTCATGCTTATCCTTGTTCGGAACTGAATATCATACTCGCTCAGCTCAATTGCCCATTTCACCAATCTTCCTGACTGACTCGGGCTATGCAAAATTGCTCTTAAAGGTTGCGAAGTTAGGATTATAACCGTATGAGACTGAAAATACGGTCTTAATTTCCGAGCTGAGGTGATTACTGCCAGAGCTAGCTTTTCCATCATCGGATATCTTGATTCCGCTCCCGAAAAAGACTTGCTTACATAGAAAATCGGTCTTTCATCGTTCCGATCCAATCGTACTAATACTCCACTTACTGCGCTCTCAGAAACCGAAACGTACAAGAAAAGCTCTTCTCCGAACTCAGGTTTTGCTAACACAGGAGGTTTGGACAAATAATCTTTTAGATCTTCGAAAGCCTTTTCGCAATTCTCATCCCAGATGAAATTTTTGTTCGCTTTTCGGAGCAGATTATAGAATGGAAGGCATCTATCGGTTGACCTTGAGATGAATCGGTTCAAAGCTGCTATCCGCCCCGTGAGTCGCTGAACTTCCCGAACATTTCGGGGCGAAGTCATCGCCAGAAAAGCGTTTAACTGTCGCGGATTAGCTTCGATTCCTCGCTCAGTGACAATGTAGCCCAAAAACTCTCCTGAAGGAACTGCAAAAGTGCACTTGGTCGGATTCAGTTTCATTCCGAACTTATTCAAAATTGCGAATCACTGCTCTAGATGCTCAATATGCGAAGTGCTTGATATTGACTTCACCAACATATCGTCAATATACACTTCCATCGTTTTACCGAGGAGATCTTTAAACATCATATTCACCAACCGTTGATAAGTGGCTCCGGCATTTTTCAACCCGAATGGCATGACTATATAGCAGTAAGTTCCACGGTCCGTGATGAAAGCTGTCTTTTCCTGGTCTTCCGGATTCATCAAAATCTGATTATACCCAGAAAAAGCATCCATAAAGGACATCATTTCGTGGCCCGTTGTTGACTCCACAAGTCGGTCGATGTGCGGAAGTGGGAAACTATCTTTGGGACAGGCTTTATTAAGATCGGTAAAATCTACGCAAACCCGCCATTTCCCATTTTTCTTCTTGACTACTACTGGGTTTGCCAACCAGTCCGGATATTTGACCTCGCGAATCAAACCGGCATCGAGCAGGCGCTGTACTTCGGCATTTACAGCCTTGGCTCGGTCTGGACCAAGTTTCCTGCGTTTTTGTTTTACTGGTTTGAAAGTCGGGTCAATGTTGAGCTCGTGCGAAATGACCTTTGTATCGATCCCAGTCATCTCCTCGATTTTCCAGGCGAAAGTTTTTTGATTCCTTTTCAGGAAAGTTATCAGTTCAACTCGGAGTGTTTCGCTTAATCCCGCTCCTATGCTCACAGTTTGATCCGGATACTCCTCATTAACTACCACTGCCTCCACGAGGTCACTGCTTATTTTTTTGACGGGATTTGCAGGCACCTCAAACTGTGGTTGCTATTGAATTTTAAGCTTATGACTGGACATGTAACACATCCTCGCAGCTCGCTGACTTCCCAGGATTTGCTTTACTCCGGATTTCGTAGGGAATTTCAAGCATTGATGATACGTTGAAGGTACTGCTTTCATCTCATAAATCCAGGGTGTTCCCAAGATAACATTGTAAGCCGCCGGACGATCGAACACCCTGAACTCGATCATTTTGACTATGCCTTCTGCGCATACCGGGAGCACAATCGTTCCTAATGACATTGAAGTTTCGCTAGTAAAGGAAACCAAAGGCGATGGTGGCCCCTTTATATCTCGCTTCGATATCCCCATTCTTGTCAAAGTGTCGAGGAAGATTAAATCTACCGAACTCCCAGTATCAATGAGAACCCGAGATACTTCGCAATGCGCAATATCGAGTGTTATGACCAAAGCATCATCGTGTGGTTTGTCAAGTTGACTGGTTTCGCTTTCGAAGAATGTTACTTCGGGTAACTGTTCCTCAGTAAGCCTGGCCTTCTTGATAATCGGGGGGGTTGCCCTCCGTTCGTGTTGCTTGATTGCACTAATGGAATCCCGAAAGAGCTTAGATCCCCCCATAATCACCTGGATTTGCTTCTTCAGTCCTTTAAAAACATCAGGGGATTGGACCCTTTTGGTTTTCTTGCTGGGAGGAGACGGTTCCTCTGTTGCTACTGTTTGTTCCGACGGATGAGTTGGCTCGAGCTCCGAAACGTCGATTTCGGTTATTTCCCCGGATGCGAACTTGGCAGCCAGTAACCTTCCTAGAGCCTTGCAATTTTTCATAGCATGCCCATTGACTTTGTGGATCTCGCAGTAGGCGTTTGGGTCACGAATCCACTTGTTACTCGGGAGAGCGCCGTTTTTGCTCTTAGGTGAGAAAGATTGCTTCGCAGGTGAAAACTTTGGAGAACCTTTTGGCTCCTCCCAATCCACTGAGAATGTGCCAGCTCCAGGTTTCCGAGCTTCAGGTTGAACAGGTTTCTTCTGAGGAAGAAGTTGAGCAGGTTTCGGAGCTGCTTTGAACTTCTTAGCTAAAGCGGCCCGCTCTTCTTCCGCGTTTATCCAGTTCGTTGCCCGATGGAGGGCGTCTTGAATAGTGGCAGGTCGGTTAACAACCAACTCTTCTCGGAAACGGGATTCGTGCCATAGACCGTTCTTGAGTGCAGCAATAGCTGCGGAATCAGACAAATTTGGGATTTGGACCATAATCTCTTTAAATGAGGTGATGTAAGTCCGGAGCGGATCTCCGGCTCCCTGTGAGAGATTCCACAGTTGGGCATCAGTTACATCGCTCTTAATGAAGTATCCGTACTGCATGATGAAAGCAGTGGATAGTTGCTTGAAGCTATCGATCGATCCTTCTTCTAGTTGAGTAAACCAGGTCAAAGCCGGCCCGGATAGGTTCTCGGCGAAAAGCTTGCATAAGCCTGCGTCTACTTCGTTTGGCTCCAAATGTACCCAACCTGCGGTCACCTGAAAAGACGCTAAAAATTCTTTGGGATCTCCCTTACCATCATACCCCGGAAGTTTTACCTTCCTTTGGTCTCGAATTCGCAGGGATACAATTCGTGGAGTAAAAGGAGTCCTTCTCGTCTCCTCGATCACTCTATCGACTTCGGGAGCCGAACTGGTGGCTTGATGAACCTTCGAACTCATTTCCCGAATCTGATTTTGTAAGCTCTGGATTTCCGGGTTGACCGGAAGGTGAGGTGGATGGGACTCGGTTTGAGGATGATGCGGGGTGCTGCCAAGATGAATGGGGAGAGGTGTTCTGGCTAGAACAAAAGGACCACCGGCTGAATTTGGAGGTGCTTCAGCATGACGGGATCCATCTCCAGGTTCACTCTGAGAGCCAAGAGGCAAAGAAGATGGGAGTACGTTGTTCGGGGAAACGAGTCTAGGATCCTGAACCTCCGAAACGTTCGGACCATGAAAGTCCAAATGGCCGCGAGGTCCGCTGGTCCGCAAAGTTCCTGCAAGAATTGTATCAACCCGATCCGCATAAGCATTATGGGCTGACCTGATTTCGGAACAACTCGCTGTGAGGACTGCGATTTGGCTGCCGCTTTGCTCTTCAAAAGCTGAAAGCTTCTCAGACAACGCAGTGGTGGCGAGCTGCTGCTGGTCGGTCTTCTCGGACAGATCTTTAAGCAACTTCTTGATCTCGTCGAGGACTGAAGCCGAATCCGCTACGTCTGACATCTTTCCGATTGATATTCTGGAGTAAAAGACTAGAAATCCCCTCCTTCTAGCGCCAAATTGTGGATGTCGGAATCCGCAATACCAGTTTTATGATGTATATTGGATCGTCTAGCCTTGCTAATTCGAACAACAATCGTGATAAGAAAACAAGAGAGTAAAGTGTGTATATCTGTTTATCGATCAAGAAAAATCGTCCCCTTTTTACAATGGTTTTAGTTCTCTATTTATAGTCACGCGATTCAAAACCGAAGTCGTTCATCAAGCCGCAGATCTCGCCTTCATCAATGTTTCCGTTTCAAATCTTCCGAACCTCGCAAATCCCGTATGACCCGCCTTTCATTTAATTCGCGAGATCCCGACGTTTCACTCGAGCTAGGCCGACTTTTACTGGGCCGTTCTTTTTATCTTTTGAAACGGGCTGACGGCCCACTTCGTTTCATTGTCCACCACTTTTCTATGGGCCGGATCCGACTTGCGAGATCCAACACCAACAGTATCTACCATCATTTTTGCTATTTCTTTAATCCCAGAAGCAGCAGCGAAACAAAGAGCCGTGTTGTTACTCTGATTTTTCAGTGCCAAATCATCTCTCTCCATTCTTGTAAGTAAATTCTTTACGAACCTGGTGTCTATGCAGCAACAGCAATGTAGTATTGCCACGAAAACTCCCCGCCCCCCCCCCCTTTTTCCTCCCCC
>NW_003302431.1:8877-15208 GCF_000004255.2 Arabidopsis lyrata subsp. lyrata | reverse complement strand
ATCGAGGCGGTGGAGCCAGAGAAGACTTGATCACATTCAGGGTTATAGAAGGTGATCTAATGAAAGAGTACAAGAGCTTTGTGATCACGATCCAGGTGACCCCTAAGCATGGAGGGTCTGGAAGTATTGTCCACTGGCACCTTGAATATGAGAAAATCAGCGACGAGGTAGCTCATCCTGAAACTCTCCTCCAGTTTTGTGTCGAGGTCTCCAAAGAGATCGACGAACATCTCTTATCCGAAGAAGAAGAGGTGAAGACAACAGAGACGCTTGAGACAGAGGTGGAGATCAAAGCTTCCGCTCAGAAGTTCCATCACATGTTCGCCGGGAAACCACACCATGTCTCCAAAGCAACTCCAGATAAGATTCAGAGCTGTGATCTGCACGAAGGTGACTGGGGCACAGTCGGCTCTGTCGTCTTCTGGAACTATATTCATGGCAAGCCAACGTTATATACGTGTTGTTCATTTATAAACATGTCTCAAAGTAAAATCTATATATATTAAATGTTAAATAATTTTTTCAGATGGGGAGGCAAAGGTGGCAAAGGAGAGGATCGAGGCGGTGGATCCAGAGAAGAACTTGATCACGTTCAGGGTTATAGAAGGTGATCTGATGAAAGAGTACAAGAGCTTCGTGATAACAATCCAAGTGACTCCTAAGCATGGAGGTTCAGGGAGTGTGGTGCATTGGCACTTCGAGTACGAGAAAATAAACGAGGAGGTGGCTCATCCTGAGACTCTCCTCCAGTTTGCCGTAGAAATCTCCAAAGAAATCGACGAACATCTCTTGGCCGAGGAATAGAGGAGAATACTCCTCGTGTGACTAAATATCCTATCCGTACATGTGTGATTGAAGAATGCCGATTAAAATCACTCTTTGAATGTGGAAAAAAATAAAGAGTTGTGTTGGATATATGAGAATGTTGTATGTTTTTAAAGTGCTATACTCTATTGTGTTTTGTTTGTTTAATAAATTGTCTAATATATGTTTTTTATAACCAAATCTTATTATATAAAGTATATGATATATTGTATAAGGATAAATAAGCCTCGTCTTTCCCTTTAAAGGCCCAGTTTGTCATCAATCCATTAGAAAAAGTGGTAAAGAACCGTACCAATAAATTAAGTAACAAGATCAGTCCATTTGAGAACACATAATTAATTAGTTCCCTATATATGCTTCTAATTAGAGTGATGCAAATAGAAGAAAGATTGTAATTGTATCATGGGACTCTAACCAGCATTCAACTGTTACACTGCAGGACAGTTTTTCAACCAAGGAAACAGCTTATCAAGTTCTCAACTCTGCAAAAAATCGTTTTCCATATATCGTTAGATCATATATTTCTAAGAAATTTTGAATTTGGGAATAAAAAGCTAAGAATATAAAGTTAAGAATATAATTTAAATCTTAACAACTACCTGTTGCCGATAATAAATAGTATATAGCTGAGTAGAGACAAACTCTGTGATTAATGAATATATTCGTTAATGAACGATGCAAAATCTGCAGATGAGTCATAATGATGGGTTTAGGGATCACATGGAACACATGTATACACTACTAAACATAAAATTATTTTAATGAAGACGAATTTTTTATGTGAAACCGTCTAAATAAGTAGCAAAAAAAAAAAAAAGATTTGTCTATCATGTGGATGTCGGAATCCGCAATACAAATTTTATGATGTGTATCGGATCGTCTAGCCTTGCTAATTCGAACAACAATCGTGAAAAGAAAACAAGAGAGTAAAGTCTATGTATCTGTTTCTTGCTCAAGAAATTCCGTCCCTAGTACAATGGTTTTCGTTTTCTATTTATAATTGCGCGATTCGAAACCGAAGTCGTTCATCAAGCCGCAGATCTCGCCCCCATCAATGCTTCTGTTTCGAATCTTCCGGATCTCGTACATCCCGTATGACCCGCCTTTCATTTAATTCACGAAATCCCGACGTTTCACTCGAGCTGGGCCGACTTTTACTGGGCCGTTCTTTTCGTCTCTTGAACCGGGCTAACGGCCCACTTCGTTTCATTGTTCTACCACTTTTCTGGGCCGGATCCGACTTGCGAGATCCAACACCAACAATTTGCCCCCCAAGTGTTCCGAAGTGAACACTTCGGAATACTTTAGATGCTGAACTTTTTCTCAGGCTCGGAGGCTTCGTCGTTAATCCCGCTTTTCCCGGGATTTGGTCTTCAACCGAAGTGACGTTTCGAGATCCTAAGGTATATTTTTTCCCGCGGATCGAGGGATTTTCCTCGGGAAGATAAAGACGCTTCGAGATCCTAGGGTTTCTCACTTTGCCGCCCAATGACCCTCTATATAATCATTGGACTCTTCGGGTTCTGCAAACGCACACGTCGTCATCTTCTTCAAACCGCTTCTGCTTCTTTCCGTATTTAAAGGTAACTCTCTTCTCTCTACTCTTACCTCTTCTTTGATCTTTAACTGCTTTTATAATTCCGGAATCGCTAAGTAGTCCGCCGTCCTAGCTAGTAATCGTTAGGTTTAGGCCAGAAATCTAAAAGATTTCTTAGATTTTCAGCCGTTTGCTCGAAGATTCCCGCTGTTCTTCTTCCGCTCCGCCGTGTTCTTCGTATTCCGGCGATCCGTATTCATTTTTCGGAGAACATCCACCGCTGGACCTTCCCGTTTTCTGGATTTCCACAAAGATCTTCAGAGTTTGCTCAAGCGTGTTCTTGAGTTGTTCTTGAAATATCTTCCCAAATCCCTGGTACCAGATCTGGTTTCGTCTCTACATTTTCCTTGATTGCGTTATGGCTCCGAAGCGAAGCAAAAAGATCCAGAATGAGACTCACATCATGGAAGGCGAGTACGGGAAGTATTTTTCTTCGAATCTCGACAATAAAAGGCTGGCTCTGCTGAAAGGTGCCTGCCAGATCCCTCGTCAAATTTCCATGATTACTCCGGGTCCCCACAGATTCTCCGTGAGTCTCCACCTACCGGTCATACTTGCGCTTTTGAAATTTTCTTTTCAGAATGCGGGCTATCTTTTCCACTTCCCGGCCTTCTGGTCGAATTGATGCACGAGCTCGGAATCGCACTTCCTCAACTATGTCCAAATGTAGTTCGGACCGTCCTGTGCCTCCAGACCCTTGCAGAGGAAAATGGATACCGTATCACGCTATCCGACGTATTCCATCTTTATACAGTGAAGAAGGGGCGAACTCCGGGGACGTTTTTCCTCAGTCCTCGGAGTAATTTCAGAGTCTTCGGGGACTTTCCCGAAAAAGACGAGCAATGGAGAAAATCCTACTTCTTCTTCGCTGTAGACGAATTCTCTTACGGTCCAAATACGGACTATTTCGTTCGCGAATGGACTCGTCGTCCCGGTAGATAGCTCCTTAGGTTTTTCACTGCTTTTTACTCGTCTGTTTTTTTTTTCTAATCTGTCAATGTTTTGCTCTTGCAGTTAAACTTCCGAAGAAACCGCTTTCTCATACCACTGCGGGGCAATTCGTAAAGATTTGCAATCGCAGCGACCTGTCGTGGGAATTGTTCACTTGCGAACGCATCCGGAGTTCGTGTGCCCGAATTTTCTCGCGGTCCGACCTCATTTCTTCCACTCCTCCCTCCTCCCCTGCTGTTGCCACTAACATATCCCCACTTTCCTATCGCGAAGAGAAAAGGCTCCAGAAGGAAAGGGAAAAAGCGAGAGAAGCGAGAGAGAAAGAAGATAAGGCCAGGATGGTGAAGGCCTTGGATGAAGGGAAGTCCAGATCTTCATCTGGTAAAGGGAAGAGTTCGGGTACCGTAGATCCGGTTTCCGAATCGAAGGCCTCTGATGATCGTGATCAAAAGAAGGTGTCTTCGAGAAAAGACATAATCCGGATCTCGGATTCTCGCTCCTCCCGATCTTCTCGGGAAAAAGAAATTTCTGAGGGAGGCCATAGTGCAACCTCCTCAAGGAAACGCAGGAACGAGGAATCTGAAGTTCCTTCTCTTCAACGCAAAAGTCGTTCTCGTCTGAACGACGAGAAAAATCCTTCCGAGGATGCTGGAACCAGTCTGGGGTCAAAACCAGAAGAAAAAAGAAGATTCACAACGGGCCCCGGAGTCCGACTTGCCGACTCAGCTTATTGTCCTGCCTTCGTGGGACTCTGAGAACTGGGGATCCGTCCGTCAGGAGATTCCGATCCCAACTGGTAAGTAGAGTCACTTCGTATTTCTCTCTTCCTTCGAGTTCATTTTGACGTTTCTTTTATTTTAACAGCTCCTCCGAAGTCACCAGCTGATTTCATGAGGAACTTTACTCCTGTTGGGATGAGGATTCCTCCCTTTAGTGACTTGAAGGAGGTCAACAGAGCGAACTACTTTCGCTTCGCTGATAAACTCGGAGAGGTAATTCTTTGAACTCTTCTCCTTATATAAAAATAAAAACTTTTCTTTCGGTCCTCATGAATCTTCGTTTTGACAGTTAATGCTCGAGTACAACACCACCTTCTCCTGCCACGAGTCCCAGCTCTTTCCTGTTAACGAGTTGGATGGCCTCAGGGCCTGGGTTGCCGAACTCGAAGAAGAGATCCGTCAACTCAAGGAGATGGAGGAGGAAAATGCCAAGGCGGTGGCAAAGGCGAACGAGATCCGGGAGCGAATGCTGGAGGCCGAAGGTCGCTGCAACCTTCTTGACATTGCCAAGACTAATCTTTCCGAGAAGCTGAAGATCGGGAAGAACTTGTACCTCGAGGCATGTGACAAGATTACCTCGCTGGAAGCTGAAGTTAAGCGAAGCGAGGAATGGTGCAAGATCGCTGCTGAGAAACGGGATGAGGAGCTCGCAGCAGCGAAAAAAGATGAAAGGATGAGGCTCCGTGAACTCTATAGCGGACTCGCCTCGAAGCATGAGACCTACTACAAGGCCATCAGTGATAACGAGATGATTGGGACGCGTCTTGCCGAGACTCGGGCGAACCGAGAACTTCTTGAGGAGATTCTGAAGGGAGAGATTCCTGATTTAAAAGCCGAACTAGAGTCGGTAAAGAAAGACGAGGAAGAGGCTGAGAAGAAAGCTCGCGAGGTAAGCGCTCTCAGACCTCAACCAAATGAGTTTGCTCATCTCTTTGTAGCGACTCCCCCAGAGCCCGTGCAAGAGACATCTCTTCCCGAAGATGATGTCGCCATTGATGAGTTCGGAACTAACAAGGATTTCATGGCTGGCCAGGACTTCGAAGCTGCCGTTCTGCCCGAGGAGATGCAGCAGGATCCCGACGTCAAGGGTCAATGATCTGGTTCTGGGGTTGTGATGGCTAGTGTGCCCCCCTTTGTTGTTTTATTTTTTAAACTCAAAACCTATTTATCGCTTTTTGAAGACTTGAATATTTCCCCTCTATTTTTATATAAGTCCTTTTGAATTATAAATCCGGAGTATTCGAGAAATCTGAATACCTCGTATGAAAAATTAAGAAATACCTAAGATTTCAACGAAATACGCAGTTTACATGAACTCAGAATTCATTCTTCAATGGATAAGGGAAATACTAAGAACGAGAGTAGAGTGGGTGTTCTTAATAGAAAAAGTGAGGATCGGGACTCGGAGTCCGCAGAAATCCTTAGTCTGTGTTGAACCAGACCCTTTTTTGCTAAGTAAAAATTAGGCTTATCTTTCAAGAATTACCAGAGGTCTGAGCTCGGTTTCGAGAAAAGTAGTTACGAGGTTCTTCTCGGTTTTACGGATTGCGAGATAATTCTCGGCTTCTTTGAAAGATGTTTAGAAGAATATAAACATTTTATTTGATTTAGAGACTGCACTCGAAGTTCGAGCTGCCTACGTACCCAAAGGTGGGGATCAAGTCTATCGTAGTTCGATTTACAATAATGAAAATAATAAAATACTTAAACAAAGTATCTCTTCAGATGAATGGAATTCCAAGCTCTTCGGACAGCTTTTCCTTCCATGTTTTCAAGGCGATAAACTCCATTGCGAACTACCTGAGTAATTCGATAAGGACCTTCCTAGTTGACGCCTAACTTTCCCGCTCCGTCTTCGGCTGTATTTCGCTGAACTTTGCGTAATACTAATGTCCCAACGTCGAAGTGCCGACTTCGGACAGTCGAATTATAGTATCGAGCTGCGGTATTCTGGTAATTTTGCATTCGAATCAAAGCTCGATCACGTCGCTCCTCAATGGTATCAATAGACCGTTCTTGAGTGCAGCAATTGCTGCGGAATCAGACAAATTTGGGATCTGGACCATAATTTCTTTAAAGGAGGTGATGTAAGTCCGGAGCGGCTCTCCGGCTCCCTGTGAGAGGTTCCACAGCTGGGCATCAGTTACATCCCTCTTGATGAAGTATCCGTACTGCATGA
>NW_003302431.1:6043-8777 GCF_000004255.2 Arabidopsis lyrata subsp. lyrata | reverse complement strand
GATCACTCTATCGACTTCGGGAGCCGAACTGGTGGCTTGATGAACCCTCGAACTCATTTCCCGAATCTGATTTTGTAAGCTCTGGATTTCTGGGTTGACCGGAAGGTGAGGTGGATGGGACTCGGTTTGAGGATGATGCGGGGTGCTGCCAAGATGAATGGGGAGAGGTGTTCTGGCTGGAACAAAAGGACCGCCGGCCGAATTTTGAGGTGCTTGAGCATGACGGGATCCATCTCCAGGTTCACTCTGAGAGCCAAGAGGCAAAGAAGATGGGAGTACGTTGTTCGGGGAAATGACCCTAGGATCCTGAACCTCCGAAACGTTCGGACCATGGAAGTCCAAATGGCCGCGAGGCCCGCTGGTCCGCAAAGTTCCTGCAAGAATTGTATCAACCCGATCCGCATAAGCATTATGGGCTGACCTGATTTCGGAACAACTCGCTGTGAGGACTGCGATTTGGCTGCCGCTTTGCTCTTCAAACGCTGAAAGCTTCTCAGACAACGCAGTGGTGGCGAGCTGCTGCTGGTCGGTCTTCTCGGACAGATCTTTAAGAAACTTCTTGATCTCGTCAAGGACTGAAGCCGGATCCGCTATGTCTGACATCTTTTCGATTGATATTCTGGAGTAAAAGACTAGAAATCCCCTCCTTCTAGCGCCAAATTGTGGATGTCGGAATCCGCAATACAAATTTTATGATGTGTATCGGATCGTCTAGCCTTGCTAATTCGAACAACAATCGTGAAAAGAAAACAAGAGAGTAAAGTCTATGTATCTGTTTCTTGCTCAAGAAATTCCGTCCCTAGTACAATGGTTTTCGTTTTCTATTTATAATTGCGCGATTCGAAACCGAAGTCGTTCATCAAGCCGCAGATCTCGCCCCCATCAATGCTTCCGTTTCGTATCTTCCGGATCTCGCACATCCCGTATGACCCGCCTTTCATTTAATTCACGAAATCCCGACGTTTCACTTGAGCTGGGCCGACTTTTACTGAGCCGTTCTTTTCGTCTCTTGAACCGGGCTAACGGCCCACTTCGTTTCATTGTTCTACCACTTTTCTGGGCCGGATCCGACTTGCGAGATCCAACACCAACATATCCTAATTGATCTTAGACTCTCTCTCTCGAAACGACCTCTGAGATTCTCCACTATCGATATATGCTTATAATATGTTTTTGTACTATATGCTTATATTGAGGCATGCTGATTAATTTTACTCTTTGAAACTGCAATAAATAATGAGCTGTGTTCGTTATGTGTGAGAGTGATAATATGTGATAAAAGTGCAATACTCTAAATGTATGTATCTGTTTTCTTTGTTTAAGTTTATAATGTTATTTTTTCATAAATAAAAAGCATATGATATATATTTCAATTTGGATATATAAGCGTCGTCTTTCCTTTTATTTTTGCTTAAATATTTTAATGTTGAAATTGCAAAAATAAATAAGATATACATAAGCCCTTTTAAAAGGCCCAGTTTGGAATCTATACATTGCAAAAAGTTGTAACAAGATCGTTAATCTAACCAAACAGTTGGAATAAGTTACATTCAAATTAACTAGAGCAGAAATTAGTTTGGGCCGCACAAACCTTGAATTTTCTTCATCAAGAGATTGTTTCATTTCAATCCAGAGATGTTATCTAAAAAAGCATATCAATTTTATGAAAATAATAGTGTAGAATTGTAACACCCCGGTTTCAGAAATATGGTGGTGCATGCAAAGAGGTTTATAAGAATTGATTTGGTCACCTATGTCACTAAAGTGCACTTATCTTTTCGGTCAACCGTCCTGAGAGAACTCCACAGTTAAACGTGCTTGGGCTGGAGTAGTTTCAGGATGGGTGATCTTCCGGGAAGTGATTGTCGGAACTGTGTGAATGAGGACAAAATACAGGGAAAAATCATGTGGTGATTTGTAGGGTCGGTAAACAAGTCTTTAAAGCCTCCCAGACGTAGCGGACCGGCCGTCGGACAGGGGTGGGCTCATGGACCCGAGAGAGGACGTGGGGCCCACTGGTAGGGACGGTCGGACGTTACAACAATACAAGACTACAAAGTGATAAATGAGGTTTTTGGTTCTTTAACTTTACAAGATTTAATTACTAAATTCACAGATAAATTAAATTGCATGTTTCAAAATATTTTATGTCAATATGTATATCTATCCAACATATATATATATATATATATATATATATATTAATGGATTTTAGATACAAATAATGCAAAAAAAAACATATATTGATTTTAAACATATTTATCCAAGAACTTTTTTGGTTGAAGCATATTTATCCGATATCATAGTTAATGATTGTTATTTTTTTTTGCATAATAAGAACTAACGTGCCTTCATGAACGAACGACATGCATGCTCTCTGAAGGATCAACAACACTACATGCCAATAACAAATATGTCAAAACGAGAATTTGCGGAAGGAACAAAACCTGAACCGCGTTATATTGAATGATCTCTTGATAATTTATATGAACAAAACATAATTGAACCCTTATCCATTACAAAAATTCAGTAGGTGAGACAAAATAATGGAGTCATGATCAGAAGGGCCGGGATACAAAATTGCAATTAATAATTATTTGTTTTCTTCTTCAGCCTTTAAGCACTCAATCCTCTACAAAACGAGGCTAAAGAACTCAAAAGAAACTCATCTTCTCTCGAAATCCTCTTAATTACTTTAACAAAGAGAAAAAAAATGGCGACTAAAATGTCCGGG
>NW_003302431.1:0-5903 GCF_000004255.2 Arabidopsis lyrata subsp. lyrata | reverse complement strand
GTGTGGGAGCTAGAGACAGATGTTGAAATCAAAGCTTCAGCTGGGAAGTTCCATCACATGTTTGCTGGGAGACCACACCATGTCTCCAAAGCAACTCCAGGGAAAATTCAGGGCTGTGAGCTTCATGAAGGCGAATGGGGCAAAGTCGGCTCTATAGTCTTCTGGAATTATGTTCATGGCAAGTCAAAGTTATAATATTTATAACTGCATAGAATAGGTTCTTAAAACTTCATATTTATATCGACGGAAAACTTACCAGAAATGCATACTTGATGCATGTGAACTAGTTAGTGTCACAAATCGTCGTTTCCCCATTTTATAGAGAAAAAAAACATTAATCTGATTCTAACAATCAAATCCACATATATGAAATGAGAACATTTTAGATTAAATTATAAGCTTAATTATTATATGTTTTGAACTAATATTCATACTGATTCTTGGATCCAAACATATATATTTGGTGCAGATGGAGAGGCAAAGGTGGCAAAAGAGAGGATTGAGGCAGTGGAGCCGGAGAAAAACCTCATCACTTTTAGGGTGATAGAGGGAGACTTATTAAAAGAGTATAAGAGCTTTGTGATCACAATCCAAGTGACTCTTAAAAGAGGAGGACCTGGGAGTGTGGTGCACTGGCACGTCGAGTATGAGAAAATTGACGACAAAGTGGCTCACCCTGAGACCTTCCTTGATTTCTGTGTCCAAGTCTCCAAAGAGATCGATGAACATCTCCTGAACGAGGAATAGAGAGTACTCTTTAATTGAGTATCTATCCAATAATGTGTATATGTCAGTTATGAAGCACGCATGTTCTTGTGTATGATACAATAAACAAGGAGCGTAGCCCAATATATGTGAGTGATATAGAAAAGAGTTGTACTCTAGATGTGTGTATGTCATGTTTGGTTTTAATAAAAGCTTATGTGTTTGTGGATATACCAAGGCTGGTCTCTCTCCTATCATGAATGTTAGAATCATGCATTAATTCTTTGCTACCTTGTTTGAGACTCTTGTATTAGCGAGTTCTGTGAGCTTCATGTAACAAAAACGCGTTATTCTCATTAATAAAGCATATTAATATGTAAAACAGAGTTAGAATCAATATTTAATCAGCCAAATTAGACATAAGAAGGCGAAAAGATAACTAAAATCAAACAAAATAAAAAGAAAAAAAATCAGAATAATCATAAGATTATAAAGTCATTATGCTATGAGTATGAATACTACGTACTTGACTAAAGTTAGAAAGAAGGCAGTTCTTCTTTCTCGGGAAAAGCAGATCTTAAATAATTGTAGATGATCTTAACCCTACCTATTGTCTCTGAAGATAAACGTGTGATAATGTGTTATTCAACTTCTCAATAGAGCATCCATTGATTTTTAAGAGAAAGCTTTTACAATTTTCAAAAGTTATATGAGTGTCGGGAAAAGTGTTGTCTACCGTCATATCAACACCTAACTAGTCTACCAAAAAAAAGTGAGCATGAAGGAAATGATCTAAAATGGCATTTTGGTACTCACATAACCTTAATTTCGATCACTATTACTTTCACAATTATTAGACTCTTGTTATAAATAAGTATTTATTTTATGGTAGATATAAATATAAATACAAAAATATCGGACTACCGAAATAAAGAAAGACAAAAAAGATTTTTTATTATTATTTATTTCGTAAATGAAGTTGTGAATTGTGGATTACATCGATCGAATTTGATTGTTATATAGACGTAAAAAGTAAATTAATATAAGTGCATAATAACAGTAGACTCCGCACAAAATAAAATTTAACCCATAATGTTTAACATGAAAAATTGTTGACGTTTGTTTTACCTCCTTTTATTATTTTCCCAATAGACAAAAAGTTGTTATTGTTATAAATAATTACTTTATTTTATGGTGTATATAAATCTATATATAATAGCAATCTAATAAATACTATTTGCACATTTGAATGGTTGCGTCTTTTTATTGCAATCTTTCGTTTAAATTGGTTATTTTTTTACGGTTATTTTGGTTGCGTCTTTTTATCGCAATTTTCGTTTTACTCGGTTATTTTTTTACGATTATATCGTTTCCAATAAATACCATTTACACATCTGAACGGTTGCATCTTTTTATTGTAACTTTTCGTTTAAATATTTATGGTTACTTTCGGTTGTGATTTTATCACAACTCTTCGTTAAAATATTGACGGTTACTTTTTATTGACGGTTATTTTTCGGTTGTGTTATTGTAATATTTAAAATATTAGCGGTTAGTTTTTTCGTTTGTGTCTTTTTATCAAAATATTCTGTTAAAATATTGACGGTTATTTTTTTTTCGGTTGTATATTTTTATCGCAACTTTTCGTTAAAATATTGACAGTTATTTTTCTCGGTTGTGTCTTTTTATCTCAACTTTCCGTTAAAATAGTGACGGTTATTTTTCACGGTTAAGTCTATTTATCGCAACTCTTCGTTAAAATATTGACGGTTACTTTTTTGTTGACGGTTATTTTTCGGTTGTATATTTTTTATCGCAACTTTTCGTTAAAATATTGACGGTTACTTTATATATTTGTGTCTTTTTATCATAACTTTCCGTTAAAATATTGACGGTTATTTTTTCTTGGTTGTGTCTTTTTGATCGCAACTCGTCGTTAAAATAACTACGGTTACTTTTTTCGTTGACGGTTATTTTTTTGTTGTGTCTTTTTATCGTAACTTTCCGCTAAAATATTGACGGTTACTTTTTTGTTTGTGTCTTTCTATCATAACTTTCCGTTAAAATATTGACGGTTATTTTTTCTCGGTTGTGTCTTTTTGATCGGAACTCTTCGTTAAAATAATTTCTTCGTCAATAGTTCTTTTTTGGTTGTGTCTTTTTATCGTAAATTTCCGTTAAAAATATTGACGATTACTTTTTTCGGTTATGTCTTTCTATCGTAACTTTCCGTTAAAATATTGACGGTTATTTTTCTCGGTTGTATTTTTTTATCGAAACTTTCCGTTAAAATATTGACAGTTATTTTCTCGGTTGTATCTTTTTATCGCAACTCTTCGTTAAAATATTGACCGTCATTTTTTTTCGGTGATGGTTCTTTTTTCGGTTGTGTCTTTTTATCGCAACTTTCCGTTAAAATATTGACTGTAACTTTTTTTCGTTTGTGTTTTTTTTATCGGTATTTTGCGTTAAAATATTGACGGTTATTTTTTCTAAGTTGTATTTTTTAAAATCGCATCTTTTCATTGAAATAATGACGGTTATTTTTGTGAGACAGTTCTATTTTTTCAATTATAGTCATATTTTTTTTCAGTTTACTGTTGTATCTTTATAGTTGCATATACGTTTCTTCACTATATTTCATTGCATTTTTTTATCACAATTTTTTGTATGAATAATTATCTATTTAAATGTTCGTGACTTCTGAACTCTAAATAATTGTCTTTCTTTCTAAGTAGTTCCCAAATTTTTGTTCTTTAACATAGATTATTTGTTTCATGATGAATAAAAAAATACAAATCTGTAAAATGGCTCTAAATTCTTAATTCTCTAAACTATTTCTAAACATAAATCATTTTAATATTAAAAAAATTCTTCCGATTTTAGATTTAACCAAAGTTTTTTGGAATGATTATAAAAAGAGAGAAGTTTGAATCAACTTTAAATATAAAATTCTAATGAAGATACCGACAATTTTGTTCTTAGAATTGGACTGAGTATACAGTAGCTTTTTTTATTTAGCTATTTTATATGAAAACAATAATGTTTTTTTTTTTATCTTAAAGCAATATATATGGGTTGTATACAACGAAATATTGATTCTGATTTAGCACTATTACAAAGTTCGAATATCAGAAGACATCCTCATGTGAAGCTTGTGATTAGGCGCTTTAAATGTGGTAAGCGTCAAATAAACAGTTTCAAATAGTATAGTAATTCATAAATCATCTTCATTATTAGGAATAAAGCAATGATTCCAATTCGTCACATGAATGTTCAAGGAAGAAGTTTTTTTACTCAGTTAACTAATCAATACAAATATAAATTTATGAGATTGTGTAAATGTTTATTTGTTTGTTATAGATGTAATTTACGTCATCAAATTTTATATCTTCTCGAATATATATAATAAAATAAATATTAATTTTATATTTAAAGAACAGTGGACAAACAAATAACACCAATTCTTAGACGTTCTTAGTCACCCACAAGTCGTGCTAAGTACTGATTCCATCCGAATTTTTTGGTTTTGACCCGCTAGAATTTCTTATCTCTATATTATAACTCTTTTTTATGTATATTGTCACTTATAAATAATTTTACATTTATAAAAGTTGTTTCAAAAGTGTTTTTAATCATAATTCTTCTTTTTACATTTTTATTCGTAAATTATTTTAACATCTTTGGAAAATATTTACGACATAGCTTAAAAATATAGTTAATTTTATGTAATAATTCAACTTTTTGAATATATTATCATAATAATTTAATACATAAACACAATCAAATATATTTGTTAAAAATGAGTTCCCCCGCGACATCGCGGGGGTTCATAACCTAGTATAAATAATAGAGAAAGAATTTATACCCGCATAAAAATTGGGATACTGAAACAAAACGAAAACACCACTAGCTACAATAAATGTATCTGAGCATATATATATAAACGTTAACAGAGAAAAGAGCGACGTGAAAGGACGCAAATAATTCAGTGTTATTTTCTTGGTTAATAGTTACTCACTTAATTAATTCTATATTATGTGAAGCTTTACAAAACAGAAAGGACTTCATACAAAAAAATCTTAAATACACATTTAAAAGAAGAGTTTTTTAGGTGGAAATCTTACTGAATCGTTATGGGTCACAATAATGGGATTGTGAAATCACAATTAAACCAGTGTCATCTACTTCTAGAGATGCTCACAAATTCCTCTATATATAGGGCTATCCAAGTCCTAAGGGAATTCACTCTCTACCAAAAACAAAAATCTCACCCTCCTCAAGAAAATCAAACCAGCCGTTAGAAAAATGGCGGATGTAGCTACAAAGACATCCGTGGAAGATGAGGTGAAGAAAACAGAGCCGTCTAGTTTGTTGGGGAAGCTAGAAACAGACGTGGAGATCAAGGCTTCGGCTGATAAGTTTCATCACATGTTCGCTGGGAAACCACACCATGTCTCCAAAGCAAGTCCAGGCAACATTCAAAGCTGTGATCTGCACGAAGGCGACTGGGGCACAGTTGGCTCTATCATCTTCTGGAACTACGTTCATGGCAAGTCAATGTTATATTCATCTTTTTTCATATATAAATAACTAACCAGGAGATCATTTTAAATTAAGCCTATAAATATGATATGGTAAATAATTGGTTTAGATGGGGAGGCAAAGGTGGCTAAGGAGAGAATCGAGGCGGTGGAGCCGGAGAAGAACTTGATCACGTTTAGGGTTATAGACGGTGATCTGATGAAAGAGTACAAGAGCTTCTTGCTCACGATCCAGGTGACCCCCAAGCCTGGCGGGCCTGGAAGTATTGTGCATTGGCACCTTGAGTATGAGAAGATTAGCGACGAGGTAGCTCATCCCGAGACTCTTCTTCAATTCTGTGTCGAAGTGTCCAAAGAGATCGACGAACATCTCTTGGCTGAGGAAGAAGAGGTGAAGACAACAGAGACGCCTAGTTTGGTGGGGAAGCTAGAGACAGACGTGGAGATCAAATCTTCAGCTGAGAAGTTCCATCACATGTTCGCGGGAAAACCACATCATGTCTCTAAAGCATCTCCAGGAAACATTCAAGGCTGTGATCTGCACGAAGGCGACTGGGGCAAAGTCGGCTCTATCGTCTTTTGGAACTATGTTCATGGCAAGTCAATGTTATATAAATTTCTTGTTCATAAATAATATGTCTCAAAATTAAACAT
>NW_003302432.1:6518-15141 GCF_000004255.2 Arabidopsis lyrata subsp. lyrata | reverse complement strand
CATACCTACGAGCCGCTGAATATTTGAATATGATTTAGTAACTCATATATTTTGGAGATTTTATTAGTTAGGAATTAGGATATTCCATATTAGGAATAAGATTTTAAATTAAAATATTGACCAAAGTTTTTTTTTGAAATATCATTCCTATAATTCTGAAATATATTCGAATATTTTTGTATTTTAATTAAGATTTTATTTTGGAAAAAAATCAATATAAAAACTGAAAAGAGTATGAATAATTATTTTTTAAACGTAATAAAATTTTATTATCCTTTATTATTCTTGATAATTCTATGTAGTTAGGATTGATTTATTGCATATCCCTCATTTTATGAATCAATTTATATTGTTACGATAAGGTATTGGGTTGTAAATAAATTGTAACTAAAATGAGTAAATGACTAATAAATTGAGTAAGCCGTGTAAAAGTTTTAATAAATTGATAAGGTAAAAATTTGAAAAGAAATAATATTGAAAATAATGAGTAAGCGGATACATTTTTAACATAGATTAATATTAAATATTGTTCATAGTGAATGTGTAATAAATAAAATGTTACTAACTAATTTATGTAAAACTATGTTCCAAATATATTTAAGAAACATATGGGCTCACATATACATTTAGATGTTTTGTAATTTATAACAAAAAATAGAATGTCATATATGTTAAAATTCTAAATGTTTTTTATAAAACATATAAAAAAATATAAGTACAAAACATATAATAAACATTTATATTATATATTGTTCATCATGATATATACTTTTTACTTGTTTCGTCAATATATATAGTTTTTATTAATTAATTTTCTTTATTAATTGCTAATCTCTTAAATATAGAGGAAAAATATGCATAAGTACCACTTATCATCATGTCCGATCCCCCGTTGGTTGTTGAAGCTTTAGCAACTCTTGCAGCGGTGAGAGTTGCAATTGAATTGGAGTACACCAAATTTTTCTTCGCTTCTGACTCGCTAAACCTTGTCAAAGCCCTCAATTCGGAGACTCCACACAAGGAACTCCACGGGATTCTCCACGATATCCTGACTCTATCTTCCAACTTTGATTTCTGCTCTTTCAATTTTATTCCCAGGGATTGTAATCGTCAAGCTGATGCTTTGGCGAAAGAAGCCCTCTTGTTTTGTAATGAACCCTAAGTAATCAGTAAAAGAAATGTTTTGCCCAAAAAAAAAAAAAAAAATACCACTAATGGCATTATATGTAATTAGTCTAGTAAATATTGGATAATTATTAAGTTTGCTCAGAGTTTTTTCTGGTTGCGACATGTCAGCATGACAGTCTTATAAATCACACGTGAAGGTAAGGTTTTTTTATTTAAAATGCTTCTCGATTAATATATAGGGGATAATCTAAAATGACCACACACTTGACTATTGGTTTATTCTTATGTATGTTTAATGTATAACTAATGTACATTTGATTGCTCATAAGGCCCGAATGCATTTTCAACTACCATGAACTACAAAGAATGGATAACGATATGAAGAAAGAACAATGAGTTCTTGATTAAGAAAAATAAAGAGTTCTTGATCAATGAAAACAAATACACTTTCATTATCAAAATTTCCCATTAACAAAACTAAGAATCATGATGAAATTGATTCATTATTTAAACCGAGCAATAAACATCCACATAACTCTATATTAAGTTCATGTTCATCATAACATATTGAGATATCACATTGATGTTTACGTTGTTTTACCTAGGCAGAAACATAAAAATCGGAACCGGAATCGACCCTAAAAAACACAGTTCGGTTTGGTTAGGGTTTTAGCGATTTTATCCTGTTGGGTCTTTATGGGTTCCATTAATTTCTAACACAATGAGACATAGTTACATTTAAAACGAACAGAAAACAAATAAAATTGTATAAAGGATGCTAGGTTCTCCTATTCACATACCCACACAATTAAACTTACATATATTTTTTTAATAAATAAATTACTATAGTTCTTTCAAAAACCCAAAAGACTCATAAGAAGAATTCATAGGCTTCCTGATGACGTGTCCCTCTGTGAAGGGCTTCTCCAAAAGCCAGCCCCATAGAAACGATCCAACATTTCATTCTCAAGCCTAACGACGTCGTTTAACTCACCATTCACTTGACAATCCTCAAAAACAATCTCAGCCGTTAGATCTTCCCCATTCAATCTAGCGTGTACGGTGCTCTCACTTCCTTCTGCCGTCGCTGACGCAAGCAAACCATGTCGTTTCCTCGTAAAACGTCGTCGTTTACTTCGTCTCCAAGCTTTTTTACAAACCGCCGCCGGAACTTTATACACGGCTAAAACCACCAGATTCACAACCGCGCATGGACAACAACACCAAACCGCCGCACACTCCGCCGCCGCTCCTCCCGCTACCTCCCCAACCTTGCGTCTCTCTTTGCTCAACGCCGTCGTCATAGGAGGAGAGTTTCTCATCGTTGATTCTTCCGTTGAAGCTAACAACGGCGATTTTAAAATCACGTGACGAGTCATTTGAGAGAAAGGAAATAAAAACGTTCGCACGTGACAAGACGATTAGTGAAATAACCTCTTTCTCTCAGATTTCTCCGAGGAAATAGAATCTAGTGAAAATTGACCCATCGTTGATAAGGTCATTCATCATTTGATTCTGGGTTATGTTTGCTAATCAAATCATGACGATGATGATGATGATCCCAGGATTGTGAAAAAACTTGTGGATGATAAAGTAGAAATAGGGGAGAGGGATGATGATGATTAAGGAAAATCTGGATGAGTTAAAAAATAGCTGTGTGAATTTTCTAGGATTGGTTGTAAATTTTCCCGAGAAAGTGAGAGAAAATTTTGGAAACGTTTGGTCAGAGAGAATAACTGAATCAGAGAGATTAAAAATGGAACCTAGAAGATCGGAGAAGATATAACCAAAGATTTCTTTTTTTTTTTTGGTTTTCCTAAAATTAAACAAACAATAATAAAACGATTTAAAAATCACTGTCATTTTTTTGTTCTTTTGACCTTAAATTAAACAAAAAATAATAAAAAGTTTGTTTTTGGCATTTCTCCCTTTCTGTAACCGAATTTAATTTGTTTTTGGAATAAATTTCTGTTTTTTTTTTTCAAATATGATCTTTTCTCTTTGTTTTTTTTTTGTCTATAGTTTATTCGGTTTGTGTGTTAATAGAATATTTTCTTAATGAATAAAAATAAAATAAAATAAAAATTGTCAAATTTCCTTTTGGCTGCGATTTGAGAAAGATTTGGTTTGGTCCACACGTGACGTGAGTGATATTGGTATAAAGTCGTTTTTGGAGTTCTCTTCTTTTTTGTGTTTGCTTGTTTTTTTTTTTTTATCGGATGTCCCCGAAGGGACTGTTTGCTTGTTTAAAACTCATATAAACCACAAAATTGTTTGCTTAGTCCTGGGCATTCGGTTTTTTCGGGTTATTCGGTTCGGTTTTTTCGGTTTTTCGGTTTTTTCGGTTATTAAAAATTTTGCCGAATTGAACCGAATAAAAGTTCGGTTCGGTTCGGTTCGGCATTCGGTTATTTCGGTTCGGTTACAAGGTTTTAAATCAATTCCGAAAATAACCGAACTGATTTCTATTTCGGTTAATTTGAACCGAAATAGACCAAATTCTAGACCAAATGCAACAAAAAACGACAATAATATTACAAACCAGTTTCTACTTCAAGTCTAAGCAGTAAAAGTTCATAAGAGAAGCATAACATAACCCAAAACATCCAAATTAAGGTCTTATTGAAATAAAGAGGAGAGTCATAAGTGCAACTTATGAAAATAGCAAAATACCAAGCGCAAGGCTTTAACTTCTGGTTCCTATCAAGGCAAGAAACAACGATGCTGCATTCACAAAAGAGAAAACATTCATAAGTCATAACTTAGCTAGGGACTGATGTTACAAGAAACAAAACAGAAACAAATAAATTAGATTCATACCATACATTCCATTTCATTCCAAGATGAAGATCACTGAGAAGGTGCTATTGAATTCCGAGAATCTACACAAGAAAAAACTGACTTTGTTATATCAATTATAAATGAAAAGACAGAATATTATCGAATGTGAAATCATACTTACCAAGCGAGTCAAGAAAATTCTCTTCTTCCAGCATTTGCACCAAGTTTGCAACATTTGCTTGAGACTGATAAGAACACCGCAGCCATTGTTGCAGACATAGTAAAACCTCGATCATATACGGAGTTAAAGAACTGCTATAAGGATCTAATACTCTTCCACTAGTGCTAAAAGCAGATTTTGAAGCCACAGAGGATACTTGAATTGCTAGAACATCACTAGCAAGTTGAGATAATATGGGGAACTTTGACGTATTACACCTCCACCAATCTAAAACATCATAAGGCAACCCCAAGTTGTTTTCCACTTTCAACATCACTAGCAAGTTGTAGCCCTTTTCCTTTTGTTTCCAGTGCTAGCAGATTCTTGAGGAATTGGCTCAGAGTCCATGTCGATGTAATCTTCAGAAGACATCTACAGAGAAGAAGTAAAAAGAGATGTAAAAATCAGACATCAAACTAAAACAAAACAACAAAATTAAATGACTAAATCATATTAAACAAAACATCAAACACCCAAAACGACTAAATCAGACATCAAATTAAACAAAACATCAAAGCCCCAAATCGAAAATTTGATGAATTAGGGTTTATACTAGAGACAACCAAATTAAACGACTAAATCTCCACACAGACATTAAAGACTTCAAATTTCATTAGATATAAAACAGCTAAACAGACATCAAAACCCCAAATCGAACATTAAAACAACAAATCCCCAAATCGAAAGTTTGATGAATTAGGGTTTATACTACAAACAACAAAATCAAACGACAAAATCCCCACACATACATTAAAGACTTCAAATTTCATTAGATTTAACAACAAGGAAGGAGGAAGACCTTACAATTTCGAGACTTTGATGGTTTAGGGTTCGAGTCGATTTGATAGTTTCCTTCGAATCGATCTGGGGCTTTGAAAATTTAGGAATCGAGTTACAAGAAACAGAGGTTAGAGATGAATGAGGGAGATCGAAGATTAAGAAGAGATTTGGTGTTTCTCTTTTTTTTCTCCTTCGAAATCGTGAGAGAAGGAGAGTGAAGTCGTGAGAGAAAAAAATGAGAGGCTGCGAGGGAGAGAGATAAGAGTCTTAGGGTTAGAGGTCTCTTGGTTTGCGGTTAACCGATCGGTTACCGTGTGCCGAACCGAACCGATTAGATAACCGATCTAAATTTAACAATCAGCCGATCAGTTTTCTATTTTGAAGTGAAGGAAAACCGAAACCGAAAAATTAGGTTCGGTCGGTTCGGTTTTCTTCGGTCCAAACCGTTTGCCCAGGCCTATGCTTATCAAAGCACCTGACTACTTTTTTTCTTTCTCATTTTCTCTCTGTTTAAATTCTTGTGTAACTTCCAGCTGGATATGACTATGAGCTTATATTAAATAAATGAAAATATAACAAAACAAATATATAGTTCTATATGTAACATCCCGAACCCGGATTTGAGGGGTAGTGTCGATCGACACCAAGTGGTGTCGGTCGACACCAATAATTTCTGGTTTGACCGGTTCGCTTTAAATTGCTGGTTTAGTCAGGAACTGATTGGGAAAAACCCTATGTCTCGTTTTAAAAACGACACAGCCTCCTTTCTCTCCATTCTTTGAGTGTTTTGTTGTTCCAGAAAAGAGAAAAAGAGAGAGTTGGCTTTGTGGTTGATCTAGAGAGAAAAGAGAAGGGTTTGAGTGAGTTTAGGAGAGAAGGATAGCTTGTTTTTTGGTGTTAGCAAGAGGAGGAAGAGCAGATCAGCGGCTGTGGGTTGAGAGAAGGTCGTGGTGGTGCTGGATTCTGCTGTTCTTTGTCTCAAATCAATCCTAAATCCAGGTGAGTGCGTGACCATGGCTTATCTAAGCAAGTTTGGGAAGTTTTGATGCTTTGTTTGAATGTATAGGTTGATTGAGAATGATTTGAGGTGTGATTGTTGGTTGATATGATCCTGTATGTTTGTATTCGTGCCTTGGATCGTGGGAGACTCGATGTGGGCAGCAGAGAGTCGAGCCGGGAGAGGCGAGGTGCGTTTTTCAGGTCTGCTGCGGCGTCGGTGTCGATCGACACCAGGTCTGGCTGGGAGCTTTTCAGCTTCCTGAAATTGTCTGGTTTGATTTGTTGATTGGTTTTTGTTTTGGTGTCTTGATTTTTCTATCTTGCTTGTGTGTATAGCCGGTAGATGGGAGGATCGCCTCACTAAGTATTTGTGATAATACTTACGCATCTCTTTCTTTATGGTGCTGGTAAAGAAAAAGTGTGACGTGGAATCATGGCAAGGAAGAGAGGATGATCTAGGAACTCGTTTTGTTACGTTTTATTATGTTGCTTGAACCCGGTTTAAGACTATGCTAGGATTGCTAGTTATTTCTGGTTATGTTGGTTGAATTGTTTATTTTTAAGAAATTGCATTTTTGACTTGCTGGTTGCTGTTGTTTTATCGGTTGATTTAATTAAGTATTTATGGGGATATTTAATTTTGTTTAAAAAAAACCGGGTCGGGGCTTCACACTATATATGAGTCTTGGTTTGAATAGATCTTAATCTTATATAACGAATATTTTGTGTGAGGATTTTAAAATATTGTTAAAGCTGTTGTATGTAATTTTCAGTTTACGTGTAATCTTAGACATATTAATAAATATGCACATTAATTTGTACCACTTGCACCATTTGTTGTACTGAAATGTATGGTTTTATGTAAATTTTAGATCGTGTTAAAACACCTAACCATACGAGTGGAGAAATTTTCATGCTAAGAATTAAGATTTTATATATCTAAAAGCAAACCGGAAATTAAAGCGGTTTTTAACGAAAGCGGTCAAGATTAATGGTAATGACATTGGTGTTGTATATTTACGAGAATATATTTGCTCCTTAATTCAGCATTGGGATCATGCATGATGATTGGTCAAAATAACAAAAAATGGGAATATTTAACGAGTCGAGTTTTGAATTGAACCGAGAATGATCCAAAGTTTAGTATGATATTTATGAGCCATTGAAAGTAAATATATGTGAATAACAATGTTAGCTTTTGAGATCTTGAATTGATAACTTAATTGTGGAGTGATATGATCTTCAAACAAATATTTTTATGTTTATATATGGAGGTTTCTTCTGGTGTGTGAAACCCACTAAGATCAAGTAAAGTATGATCCCTAATAAAATAAAATATCAAGGGAATTAAGGTTTATTTTGTTTGGTTTAACCTAAGGCATCACCATCTGTATTTGGTACAATTGTTCATGCTGATGATAAAATCGACTACAAAACATGATGTGTAACCAAATATCTAGAGTCGCCAACAATCAACCGATCAATCTCGCACTTTGAAATGAGTGGTTTCATCCTTAAATGTTCATGACTTTAAATATACTCAAGGTAGATTTTGGTGGAATTTTAAATTAATATATGTAATAGTTTTTTCTTTGTAACATCGCTAATATATTTAATAGTTTTATCTAACATAATGATCATATATATAAAACATTAAGCTATTAAAATTAATTATTAATTGTTTACAAAATTAATTTTATTGTTTAGTCATCAATATGAACCTAACCAATTTCATCAATATTTATGTCTTTTATTTTTAAAGAAAAGTCAACTAATTATTTTTGTAATCATCACACAAACTTATTAAAAAAGATTTATGAAAATATGATTTGTAATATTATATTCTTTTTTTGTCTAACAAAGTATTCATAATTTATTAAAAATATAATAATGATAATAATAACATTACAAACTTAAAAATATTACTAAACCAAATGATGTGACTAAAAGTCCTCAAGCTTTCCTCAAGTTTTTATTTGTGTAAATGATGTGACAAAAAAGAATTCAACAAGTTTTCCACAACAATTCCTCAAACTAATGTCACCATTTAGTCTTTTATTTTTCATGTACTATGAACTTACTTTACTAAGTTGATTATCTCATAAGCACATACATATCATTTGTTTTCTATGTGTCTTTCCCTTTTTACATTTTTTTGTTTTACTATTTGATATGTTAATTTTCTTAAACGTCTCAATGTCCGTTATATTATATATAATAGTATAATACGTACTATTTTTTTATCCTTTATTAGAACTATTACTTATCCTTGAAATCTTATTTATGATACTAATATCTTTACGATATGGCGATTGAGACGACTAGTAGAAAAAACGTTTTTGGGAAAAAATCCAATAAAAAGGAGTATTAGACTCATAACACTTACATGTACAAACATTTGTACTATATTGATTTAATCATCCTAATAATGAGTATCTTAAAGAAGCTCTGGTCTTCAAGACATCAGTCTCTAAAAGTGGTAATGAAGTTCCTACCGTAATGAATATTGAATTTTGCCTATCAAACCATGAAGCACCCTTCGTCACAACCGACTGCAGCTACATTGTATGTTATTCGTGTCTCAAAGACTATCTTTGAACTTTTTTTTGGGTACAAAACACTCTTATTCCTGCAACTAGGGGTGTCAAAATGGTTAACCCAACTCAACTCAACTCATTACCCAATGAATTTAGAGTTAAATGAGTTTATGGGTTG